>NC_057807.1:558989037-559289037 GCF_018294505.1 Triticum aestivum
TCGCTCCATCGGGTTCAGTTAACAGCCATCGATCGATCACTCGGGTTCAGTAACGCGTAGCCTGCAGTGCAATCGCTCGGGTTCAGTTAGAGCCCAACACCTCGCTTGGGTTCAGTTAGAGCCAACGCCTCGCACACGCGCGTACGTACGAGAGAATCGCGCATCGCTCGGCCCCGACCTCCCACCGTAACCGGCAACTCCTCGAAATTTTCCTCGCCCTCGCTTCTACCACGGTTTTTTCCGTCATGGACGGCCCAAAGAATGTCATGCAGCTGCGTCTCCGGCCCGCCCAGGACGAAAAGCCCATTTTCTGTCATGAGTTTTTGTCATAGAAGTAGGAGCCCACCACATCTATGATGATACCGGGTTTTGTCACAATTATCGTCATAGAAGTGTCATATGTATGACAAATTTTTTTTTCGTTCGACCCAAAATGTCACGGATGTGTCTTTTTTTTGTAGTGTTGACTTGTCCCGCAGTCCCCACTTTCTTTCCTTTTTCAACCAATACATCGGGTTTATATTGAGTTTGTACTGCGTTTCCCTTTATTTCCCTATTAGACCTAGAGACCAGTTGGATAGCCAGTCTCTGCTACTTTTCGCCCCCATTATTTCCTCTTTCGACCAAGTCCTAGATTCAGGTAACAAATCCTGCCCCACCCCACCCCCTTTCTTCCTTGTTTTAACCAAGTAGTACTAGATTCGAGTGCATGAACTAGTTTTACCTCTTAAACGTAAAAAATAAGGTGGTTTTCGAACAGCCGATCGATCCTATCTACGAGGGGGCCTGAGAAATAGTAAAAGATACAAATGCAACGACGTCAGGAGCTCGGGAAGTAGAGCATGGCCGGTTTCAAAGGAAGTTATACCTGATGGTCGCCGGGATGTCGCTAGGTGGGCGGCGGGAGGCCGGATCTGCCCACACTACGGCAGCGAGGAAGAAGGGGTCGGAGGCCCTCCCTCGCCAGCGGTGCTTGGGAGAGAACGACAAGGCAGGCTGATCGGGACGCGCCAGCAGTGCGTAAGAGCCGTCGCCGAGGACGACCGCGTGAATGTTGCACCTTCTCACTTTCCCCGGCGGAGAGGATTCGGCTGGATCTGTGACCAGCGGTGAGCAGAGAGAGACACTACAAGAAATATGTCAACTTGTGACCATGACTATTGGTCACTGAAAGGTCATTGTTTTTCATTTGCGACCTTTTTGTGACCAAAAACAGAAGGTCAAAAGCTGGCGGTCGTAAACTGAAATTAACGACCTTCTCTGTGAGAAGGTCGTAGATGTTTACGACCAAAGCAGAAGGTCGTTGAACCCATGACCTTTTGTTTTGGTCACTAGCTGTCTGCCCAGGCCACGTCGGATCCGACGTGGCAATCTGACGTGGCAAAATTACGACCAATTGAAAAGGTCGTTACTTAGAATCAGCCCAGTCCATTTCGGTGCTTTAGATGGGCCGAGCCCAACGATTCAGCCTTTTTTAAAAAAATCTATTAATTTTAGTTAGCCACATGGGCCAGGTCCAACATTTCAGCATTTCTATTTCCAAGGTCATGATCCTTTTTTAGACCATTTCTTTTTTGGGTCGCATCTATTTCTCAATTGGGCCTCGGCCTTTTTACAGTCCATTTCCTTAATTTTTAGATTTTTTTCCTATGAATATTATTTGGAAAATGGCCTTTTCAGATGCTAAATACTATTAGGTCCCATTTGTCAAGTTCTAATTAAAGACAGCCCAGGTTTTAATTTTAGCACAATTATTTCAGTGAGAACAGCAAAGAAATGAAAATTATCAAACCACATGCCAATTTTGGCTAATAGCACAATCTTTACATAATTCATTTCACCATTACATGTGGTACTATCACAACATATAACTACTACAAATATACTCCTGACTTCTTCACTTTCAGGCTGGAGCTCCTTAAATGAGAGGAAACACCAATTCTGGATATGTCCGTACAGGCTGAACAAAGACATCTAACAATAAACCAAAAGAGTTAGAAACAAAATAAAAACAAATATAGAAAGCAGCTAGGGACTAAATCATGAAGCATCTCTACATGTAACATGTAACAGTAATAACCACAAGGACTAGCTCACAGAAACAACACAAGAGACATGAACGCACAGTTGTTGCATGAATACCAAAACTCCCAGAATGGTTCTAGATGTTGAACGCAAAAAATGATTCAATCTTAGATGGTTCATTAAGCACGACACAAACAATTTAAGATAACAAGACATATGTTCTACACTAATTTTACACAATCCATTATTAATTACAATTTACAACAGACTCAAAACAAAACACCATAGCTTCTGCATCACATAGGGAATCAACACAATAATATATGTCATGGCATCATGGCCCATCGACCAAGTAACAAAAGAAAATAATGGGATAGACCAAAGACTTATCTAGTCAGAGAAGATAGCGTTGATGCAGTTGCAGCACGGCCACCTCAAGACTGAATGTGGTGCCATGGTCGGGGTTGATGCGCTCCAGCAAGGTAAGCATCATGGCCTCATCGGGTCTGCGAGAACCAGAAAAGTGTTAGCTATACTGCCCAGTAGGACTAGCTAGCATCCAGAGCATGCATTGACTGGACACATATTCCCATTAACAAAATGATAAGAGTATCATCAGGATCATTACCTTCCCTCTTTCTGCTCCATGGCTGGCCTAAACAAAACTGCCTTGAAGAATAGAAAGAAGTCTCAAGTTTATCAAGCACGGCAAAACAACAGTGTGACCTGACGAAGAATAGAAAGAGGTCTCAGGTTTATCAAACACAACAAAACAGTAGTCTGACCATCAGTCATAGATCTGAATATACAACAAAAGAGGTCTCATGTTTAGACTGAAAAGGAAGAGCTAGTTATGCATGATGTCTCAGGTTTAAACAAAAGAGCAAGACCGCAATTTTAACAAGAGATATATAGTCAGTCCAATTGAACAAAATCTGGACAGTAGCATTATGAGTATTTAAGTGGAGATGTAGCAGACAATCAAATGAATATATTGTGGAGACGATGAATAAAATTAGGCAATCAACAGCTTAGGCATGGGGTCCCAGTCGTCGATGGAGAACGTCTAATGCTCTAGATCAAACAAACTGATATGTTTAGCCAACCAAGAAGGGAAGCACTAACCAAACAGTGGCAATTTTAGGAGGTGAGCTAGATGAGGTACAAACTGAGATGACATTCAATCATCCGGTAGCAAAACAAGCTTGCTAGCTAGCTAGTACACTAGAATGTGACCATCCAACTTGCACACATGCTTCATGCAGGAACATATATGAGCATTTTTCTGTAAGGGGGACATCAAGACCTTGTTTTGGAAGGACTAAAGAGCGCTTGAACGAGTTCTGGTCATCAGGTGCTTCTTCACCATCAGGCTCATTTGCTGCTGCTGCTAATCCTCCTACTCCATCTACATGTACAAGAGTAAGTTAGTTGTTTGCATGGCATTCACTTAATAAAACTGCATGTATATTCATCTACATTACTTCTTCACTACAGTATAGTACAGAGGATAGATGGGTTTGAGTTCAAATGTTTGCTTGCATGTGTACTACCCATATACTTAGGCACATGGAAAATCAACTACAAGAAGGAACACGATGAGCCAGAACAAGCTAGTAAGACAATAGCAGTAGAGCAACCATAATATGAAGCAAACAGAGGAATCACAAGGTAATTCTACTAAGTTCATTGAAATAATAGTGGCAATTTTAGGCAGTGTGCTAGATGAGGTACAAACTGAATACTTGTACAGATAAAAGCAGGTTGAATATTGAGCAGCACATATAATATGATGGTAAGAAAATGATAGCATCAAATAGATTGACAGCAAGAATTTCTCATCTTGGGCACGGAGAGCTCTGTATAATTGATCCATTCAAAACTATACACTGCATAGCAAGCACTATAGGGAATACTAGAAAGCATTTAATTTACTTGTGTTTGATTGTTTGACAGCCATTGTTAACAAGTCAAATTAAATCACAGCAACATATGCAGCGAGGACAAACCATCCTAAAGACCACAAACCATAGTGCTTCCAGAGGATTTACAAGCGGTCTTTGTGAAACTAATAATTGTAGAATAGCAACCAAAGAGTGCCCCTGGTAATAATATAGATAAGAGTCCTAGGTTATGTATGTACAGAGCAGAGAAGCGGCGAGGGTAATGCAAATCACTGACCAAAACAGTGGATCAAGCTGAAAATCTGTAACAGAAATTGCAGGATTGAGTATATCAAAACCTGTCAGCCATTGGTAACTCCAGTAAGAACCCTAAAGCCTGATGCTACTAAAGCTAGTACTACCATTTTCACTATAATGAAACATAAAAAACTATAAATGAATGGATCGTCCCAGCTTAACACAGACCAGCTGGACTTCATCCACAACACATACCAAAAATTTCCCACATCTACCTGATCAAAGTCATCACCGCCCAATCCTATTCCTATACAAGGGCGTCAACGATGATGAATCGGAAAATCAGAGATAGAGCCGCAATACAGAGAGGGAGCTCATGAGGTTACTGTTGAGTCGATCAAGATTGAGGCACTTGACGGCAATGGTCCGGTTGGCCGGGAGGAAGATGGCGCGGTACACGGGCGTTGGCGCCGAAGCAGACCTCCTCCATGAGCCTATAGTCGTCGGCCGACAAGGTGAACTCCAGCGCCGCTGGAGGTGGGGTCGAGGCGATGGGCCTTTTCAAAGGCGTAGAACCAACCTAGCACCACGCCAAGAGACATACATATTAGTACATTGTGTGGGTGAGGCAAGGAAACATATACTAGCACTCTGTAACGCATCTAGAGAATTATACCAACTTCACTTCACTTCACTTGGAGTTAATAAACTAGATGGACTGTCACTAGTGTACAACTACCTGTGTTGTAGTACTTGAGGAAGATGAATATAACATAGCTCACACACACAGGTACAAAGTAATAGAATACAGACAAGTTACTAAGTGGAGTAGTAGTAGAAGGGACCAAAGCTAGCACCCAAGCCAAGAGACATACTACTAGTAAATTGCTGTTATGGGTGAGACAAGAGCACAGGTGGTGCTGCTAGAGAGGGAATTATGGGCACTGGGAATAAATTAACAGAGTATGCATGCATGAGAAGACTCAAGAGTAAAATTGGAAGTACATTGAGCCATCTAAATAGTAAAAATAATAGCACAAGCAAGAACAGAAGTTCAGCAAACAGCCGGAACCACTACGAACTGACTAGCAGTAAATCCTTCATGGCTAAAATATAATAATAGAGCAAAAGGATCGAGACGGCTCACGCATCACTCGACATGAGCTACCTGGGGAAAACAATATGAGCCACGGTTAGCCAATTTTAGGATAACATATGCTGGTGCTCATTCATCCTTGTTCATGTGTGGTTGAAGCCAGCTTTGAAGTCAAACAGTGTTATGTGTAGTTCAGGACATAGAACCCAAACTCTTAGACAAACGAGCAAATTTTACAACTCTGGCAACGCCTCTATAACTCCCCCCCACTGAAAGAGGGGTACTGGCAACTACTATGTACGTCATAAGGTTTATTGCAGATTCAGTATAGTTTTAAGTGCAGTAGAAACCACAACAGTTTATATCATGAGGATTTTGCACCATCCCACATATATTGGCCAACCACACAACACATCCATCCTTACAAGAACAACAGCAATATAGTATATATATGGTCCAAGCTTGGACTCCGAAGAACTCAGAAGGGATTGAACCTAACAGCCCAACTGATGTGTGGCGACGGCAAGCACGACATCAATTTTATACAACACATGCAACATGAGAGTGATTAGACCAACAAATGAAGCAGTACACTTGTTCAATCATGCCTCAAATGAACTGCTAGATAACAACAAAGCAATTCGCATGACAACAGGCAGGTAAAAGCAGAAGCAGAGGATCATGATATTTGCTATCAACTCTCACGTTTCTTTTTGTACTAGGCCATATTTAATGCACAATTGACAAAATGGTTGGGTGTCAAAAGTTTTGATCAACCTCTGGTGAAAAACACAAATTCCTGGTTCAGCAGGAAGCGGGTCAAATTTGAACTTCAGCTACCTCGTAGTTTGCTCTTTATTTTTTCCAAAAAACATTTCTAGGTACACAAGTATCTATTTAATCAGAGAAACATCAAAAGTTTTCCAAGATTCAACCACTAGCTAGGAACGGTCAAGCCCGCCGTTTTGACCGCATTTTGAAATGGGCATAAAAAATTCAAAAAAAATAAAAAATTGGAAAACCTTTGCATTGTGTTATTATATGTGACCACGTTTCCAGGAAAAATAATAAACTTGTAATACGGAAATTATTTTTAAAAAGTGTTCTCAGAAATGAGCTATCATGCATGAAGATTCATGGCTTTCAAGCCAAATGATCAATCTTATGGTCACATTCATGGCATAGTTTGTTCAAATGATATCATATTATGCACAAGGGTGCATCTTAGAATTCCAAACAATGTTGCCCAAGGGAGTCTTCATTTTCATTTCACAGAAAATGCATTTTCCATTTTACGAGTCCCCGAAATGAGTTTTTTTTGTGGAGGACCTACCAAATAATTGTTGAAAAATTGGACCAAATCAATTTTATAAAATACTAGTCCATATTTAATGCACAATTAACCAAATGGTTGGGTGTCAAAAGTTTTGATCCACCTCTGGTGAAGAAGACAAATTCCCGCTGATTCAACAGGAAGCAGGTCAAATTTGAACTACAACTGCCTCATAGTTTGATCTTTATTTTTTCCAAAAATCATATCTAGGTACATAAGTATCTATTTAATCAGAGAAACATCAAAAGTTTTCCAAGATTCAACCACTAGCTAGGAACGGCCAAGCCCGCCGTTTTGACCGCATTTTGAAACGGGCGTAAAAAATTCAAAAAACTCAAAAAATTGGAAAACCTTCGCATTGTGTCATTATATGTGACCAAGTTTCCAGGAAAAATAATAAACTTGTAGTACGGAAATTATTTTAAAAAAGTATTCTAAAAAATGAGCTATCATGCGTGAAGATTCATGGCTTTCATGCCAAATGATCAATCTTATGGCCACATTCCTGGCATAGTTTGTTCAAATGATCTCATATTGTGCACAAGGGTGCATCTTGGAATTCCAAACAATGTTTCCTAAGGGAGTTTTCATTTTCTGTGCACGGAAAATTCATTTTCCATTTTCTGAGCGCTTGAAATGAGTTTTTTTGTGAAGGAACTACCATATATTTGTTGCAAAATTGGACCAAATCAATTTTTCTAAAATACTAGACCATATTTAAAGCACAATTGACAACATGGTTGGTTGACAACATGGCTGGTGAAAAAGACAAATTCTCGCCAATTCAGTAGGAAGCGGGTCAAATTTGAACTGCAGGTGCCTCATAGTTTGCTATTTATTTTTTCCAAAAATCATTTCTAGTTACATAAGTACCTATTTAATCATAAATACATGGTTTGGTGGCGATACGTCGAGGTTTGGACAGTGGTCAAGGGCCCCAACTCTAGAGCGCATAAACTCGCATGCCCTCCGCGTGGTGACCGCATGACCGTGGCGTTGCCATGTGTTCTGGGTGGCCTATGCATGTCTAGGGGTTGGGCACTCCCCAGGTAGGTGCTAGGAAGAAAATCACAACATAAGATTCTCACGAGGAGACCGATCGATGCTCAAACATGAATAAGTAGCCAATTGTTTGATTAGCGGTACAGGAAATGCACATAGCTAATGGGCGTGAGTTTTGTCTGAGGATGATCAGTTACTAAGAAGATCGTCTTCACAAATTTTCAGCTCAAAAGGAGGAGCCTAGGTGGTACTTGCTTTGCAAAGTACCACACTAGACATAAATACGAATGTTGAAGCTAGGCTCAAAATAATGAATGAATTGAGCTGGCATTTGGTGGAGGATGGTTATTTGGGCATAGGAAAGCACTGTAGAAAATGGATACCATTTGGACATGCCAAAGTGGTACTTCCTTCCCAAAGTGTTTTTCTGAACAAAATAGGAAAATGAATATTTTTGAATTATTTTTGAACTAGTCAAGGAAGGTTTTTTACATATTTGATGAACATATGACCCAATGAATTTATGAGATTTTTTTGGGAATTTTGGGAATGACAGAAATATAGGTTGCTTCACAACCTAGGGCATAAATTGCCACATGGACATGACACATAGGCAAAACTGATGAGGTGGCGCCTAGTCATAGCAACCCTCCATAATTTACAAGGTTATGACCATCTATATTGGTCATGATCAGCTAGAAATAAGGCAGCAGACCAGTTCTATCTGCTTTATGACCATTTCGTGTAAGGAAATTATGACCTTTCTGACCAAAATTGTCGTTACAGTTTAGGGTTTGGAGCCCCCCGAACAGCTTTTGACCAATTTTTCTGAAATGGTGATTGATCTATGACCAATTCTTCTAGGGTCACTGACAAAAGGTCACTAGTTGACATACTTCTTGTAGTGAGAGAGAGAGTGTGTGGCCACCGCTGTCGTGTTTAGAACTGGAGAGACCGAGACAGTGTGAAGAGAGCAACACTAGCAAGCAAGCACGGAGGCTCCTGCCTATATAGTGGAGTAGTACTAGTTTTCTTTTGTCTACCAGAGCCGGCTTGACCTCGTCAATGACTGTCGAGAAGTCTTCATGCATGTGGGCCCGGAGGCGCAGTTGTCGTCATTTTGATCTGAAGCGCCAGATTATAACATATAACACGAAAAAATGCCACATGACAAGAAATCATGACCTCACTGCCCAAAGGAGACAATATGAATCCCGACGGACAAACTAGACGAGGAACAAAGCTCAAATTAAAGATAAACTCGTAGAAAAGGGGTTCGTCTATAGATGTCCTAATTAACATAGCCGGCTTGACCTAGATGGCAGTCGAGTAGTCTTCGTGCATGTGCCCCCAATGACTAGCCCAACTCAGTTGTCGTTGTTTAACCCTCGCAGTGATCTGAAGCACATGACACCTAATTTTGCGAGATGACAAGAAAGCTTTTTTTAGATTTCTCACCACAACTATAGCCATGTAAAACACAACCTGCACGATATGTAGACGATAGCCAATCCAGGCGTGTCTGCTGGAGTCTGGTCACATGCATGGACGAACTGATCTTCCGTGTCTTGCAGGGATCGTCCAGGCACCAACGTAGTACAACACTTCTCTAGTACTATCGCTCGTCTCACTCTTCTATTAAGTCACCCGACTTGCGGGGCCGGGGAGTGTGCCTATGGTCGGTTCTCAATTGCGGTCACACATGTGTGTGCAAACGCAATATGACGCGCGTTCCATTCGGAGAGTAGCGTGCCAGACCGACCGACCGTCTGGGGTGCGACGCGAACGCGACGGGCGTGCTGTATACTCCGTACATGTGTACCGCCGTTTTCTAGAGGCTTTGCTCCATGGCGCAATGCATGGATACAAAATTAGTATACTGTACTATTTAAAAGTCGAGGGCGGGGCTTTTCCTGCGCGGTAGGTGGTGGGGCAGTTCCGCCTAGTCGGTTCGATAGAGATGCGAGAAGACGAGGGAGTAGGCTGCTGCAAACATAGGGCTGTGTGATTTGACAGCGAGTTACTGCTGGACAGGTGGGGCCCCGTGATTTGACTTGCCATTATCATTTTAACTGCGGCGCTACGACCGGCGTGAGTCTCCCGATTCCTGACCACCTCCATACAGGTGCCTCCCCCAATGCTCCACCATGTAGTAGAGGCTGGCTCTTGCATGAGAGCCCACTTCTCCACTTTTTCCTTGCCTCTCTTTCCTCCACATATGCAAAAATGCCATGTAAAGCACACTATTGTACTTACTTGCTCCTACAGGTGCCACATAGGCATAAAGTCTGATGTGGCAAGTTAATCAAGAAGAGAGACTAGTTTGGTGACCCAAGGAAGAAACGGTGCTAAGCACGTGTACCTAGGTGAAAAGACAATTTTGAGTCTATAGCTAATTAAATGAAGCAAACTTAGCAACAAAAAACTAATAAGCACACCATTTCATTGGAAAAGGTTACTCCTTGGCAAATGCAATAAATACTAGTACTCCCTGTGTCCCATAATTTAAGAACGTTTTTGGCACTACACGGAGTACGAAGAAAGAGATAGAGAGAAGTAAAAAAATAAATACACTTCTAGCATACCTTATAGCTAACCTTGTTGTAGTATGAGTGACTAAGTGATGACTATGTATGACATGCCAACATTTGATAGCCTAATGCACCCTGTTAAATCTCCAAGGGCGCGACCACGCGTGCGACGCGACGGTCGTGGTAGGCGCGACCATGATACAGGCTGCTGGTAGCCCTTGGATCTGAGATCAAACGGTCGCGTGCTAAGTTGCTGAAAATTTGCAGAATAACCCTCTAGGATAGGATATTCACCCATAGGTCTAGAATCACGCCATGCAACCGTTCGATCTCAGATCCAAGGGCTCTCGGAAGCCCGTATCATGGGAGAATGGAAAGCCACTACCCTGTCGTTTGCACACTGGCAGTTTGCTCCTACTCGTCCCCGCACGTCCTTTAATACTACGGTTGTTCGCTCCTAGTTGTCCCGTCCTTTCACATTACGGCAGTTCCACTAATCCTAACCCTCCTCCCAAATCCATGGTGTCCCAAATCTCCATGATCGGCGATGAGTACAAGGTTAGAACCATCACTGGCGATGAGTTCGACGTCATCTACACCCGTTCTTCCACGATGGTGAAAGGATGCCTTTCTCGCTTCAGAGGCATGTTCGAAGACTCAGATGATGAGTGGGTCGCTGGGCTAGATGTTGAGTACACCACAGTCCTGGGACGAGACAAGGATGTAAAGGACGAAGAGAGGAAGAAGCCCGTCGTGATCCCGGTTTGCATGCATGACTTATGCTTGGTCTACCACATATGTCGTGCTGATGTTGAATGCCTCTATTTTAGGGACTTCCTCGAGAGCAACCTAGTCAAATTCGTTACTATAGACTTTGGTAACGACAAAGAAGTCCTGGGTCGGATAGGCCTCGTTGTAGGCAACACCTTCGACCTCCAGAAGGATTGGCTGGTGTCCTCTCGTCAGCCTTCAATGCTGACCCTGGCAGGAGCCATGGTTCATCCTTCGTACAGTAAACTGGAGAAACCTCCATACACGTTTCATCGTTATGCATGGCAGCGGAATGTACTAGATATAGACCACATCCACTACGCTGCAATGGATGGCTACCTTTGTTTCAATATCGTTGGATGAAGAGCAACAGCCAAGTGTGCGGTTCAAGCAAAGAAGTATCGGCCAAGAGGAAGAGGGACAAGAACGAAGTCGAGGACGTGGACGAGGCCGAGTAAGGTGGCAGTGTCGTTGTTCATGGTGGTTCTAATGCAGTGTCTACCGGAATAGTTGCAAAGTTTAATTTCAGGTGTGCTTAATTTAATTTGAGGGGTGTGTTGTGCTGAGCCCCCAACAGAACTATGTTATGTTTCTTCTTGTTACTTTAACTCTTCAGTATGCACATACTAGTATTTCTTACATTTCATCTTTTAGTTGGTATAGTACCACCACCTGTTTCTTCACAATATATATGGCCAACATCATATAGCCAGCAGTTTAGTTGTCAAAGAATTTCAGGGTGCTTAGTTTTGTCAAAGAATTCCAGGATGCTTAGTCTTAGTTGAGGGGTGGGTTGTGCTGGACTCCATTATTGTGACTAGCCTTTTTAATAGTACTATATGCATAATTTGGCGACGAGCGCTCTCTATATGTACCACCTTTTTTTTAATTTCAAGTTTTGCTCCATGGCGCAATCCATCGATACTACTACTGTACAAAAGTATACATTTTTTAAAAGGCTAGAGGGCGGGGTGATACGTCTCCAATGTATCTATAATTTTTGATTGCTCCATGCTACTTTATCTACTGTTTTGGACTATATTGAGCTTTATTTTCCACTTTTATATTACTTTTGGGACTAACCTATTAACCAGAGGCCCAGCCCAGACTTGCTGTTTTTTGCCTATTTTAGTGTTTCGAAGAAACGGAATATCAAACGGAGTCCAAACAGAATGAAACCTTCGGGAACGTGATTTTCCATCCGAACGTGATCCAGGAGACTTGGACCCTACCTCGTGGGCCCCCTGACGCTCCACCGACATACTCCTTCCTCCTATATATACCAACGTATCCCCAAACGATCAGAAGAGGAGCCAAAAACCTAATTCCACCGCAGCAACTTCCTGTATCCACGAGATCCCATCTTTGGGCCTATTCCGGAGCTCTGCCGGAGGGGGCATCCACCATGGAGGGCTTCTACATCATCACTATAGCCCCTCCGATGAAGTGTTAGTAGTTTACTTCAGACCTTCGGGTCCATAGCTAGTAGCTAGATGGCTTCTTCTCTCTTTTTGGATCTCAATACAATGTTCTCCCCCTCTCTCGTGGAGATCTATTCAATGTAATCTTCTTTTTGCGGTGTGTTTGTTCAGATCGATGAATTGTGGGTTTATGATCCAGCTTATCTATGAATAATATTTGAATCTTCTCTGAATTCTTCTATGTATGATTGAGTTATCTTTGCAAGTCTCTTCGAATTATCCGTTTGCTTTGGCCAACTAGATTGGTAGTTCTTGCAATGGGAGAAGTGCATGGCTTTGGGTTCAATCCTGCGGTGTCCTTACCCAGTGACAGAAAGGGTTGCAAGGCACGTATTGTATTGTTGCCATCGAGGATAACAAGATGGGGTATTTATCATATTGCATGAATTTATTCCTCTACATCATGTCATCTTGCTTAAGGTGTTACTCTGTTTTTAACTTAATACTCTAGATGCATGCTGGATAGCGGTCGATGAGTGGAGTAATAGTAGTAGATGCAGAATCGTTTCGATCTACTTGTTTTGGACGTGATGCCTATTTACAAGATCATACCTAGATAACCTCATAACTATGCTCAATTCTGTCAATTGCTCAACAGTAATTTGTTCACCCACTGTAGAATATCTATGCTCTTGAGAGAAGCCACTAGTGAAACCTCTGGCCCCCGGGTCTATTCACATCATATCAATCTCTATCACTTTATTTACTTACTTTGTTTTTACTTTGCTTTTACTTTTTTACTTTGCATCTATCTATCAAAAATACAAAAAATATTATTTATCATCTCTATCAGATCTCACTCTCGTAAGTGACCGTGAAGGGATTGACAACCCCTAATCGCGTTGGTTGCGAGTAGCTATCGTTTTGTGTAGGTACGAGGGACTTGTGCGTGGCCTCCTACTGGATTGATACCTTGGTTCTCAAAAACTGAGGGAAATACTTACGCTAATGTGCTGTGTCATCCTCTCCTCTTCGTGGAAAACCAACTCAAGCTCAAGACGTAGCACGGGGCAGTCTAGCTTGGTCAGTTTCACGAGAGGCGAGGGCCTTTGTGATTTGACGGCTCATTACTGCTGGAAGGCGGGGCCTTGTGATTTGACTGCTCGTATAAATGTGCCGACGACCTGAGGAGGAGCAAAGAACCGTGCGGTATACTCAAGTTTCCCACTGGAGTAGTACTACGACAGAGGAGCACGAAACACGGCAGCCCAGTGCCATATGGCTATAAAACATGCTCTAATTTGCTAGTCATCTCATTGTTAGCATTGTTCTATTCATTCCCTCAAACAAAAAAAAGCATTGTTCTATTCATGCCTCGCAGAGAACGTGACACGTGCGGCAAAACACCCGAAGCAAAAGATGAAACACGGGAGCAAAAGAAGAAGGAAGATTATCACCCCAAATGATCTAATTCGCCGCGGAGTCGTAACTGCTTCTTCATCGCCTCCACGACCTCCATCTCCTTGCGCGTCTCCTCCGCCATCTTCTTCATTCTGTCCATGACACGGGATTTCTCGACGCGAGCCTTCATCATCTGTTCCACGGCCGCATTACGTACCTTGACAGCAGCCGGGTGCTTGATGCGGAGCTTCGCCAACTCCTCCTTCTGTTCCATGATGAGGGCCTGCAGCATCTTCCTGAAGGAACTAATATTCTCGTGCAGTTTCTTCCTGCCAGCGTTCTTCTCCTTCAACGGGTCGATCTCATGGCAGAGCTTCGCCTTGTCCTCCTGAAGTCGCAGGATTTCGCAGGTCGCCTTCTTCTCCGAGGCAATGCTCTTCTTCAGCAGCATCACCAAGCCGGCGGTCAACTCCCCCTGCTTATTGAGCTCAGTGGGCATGTCGTCGAGGCTGTCAGGACCGGATTTTCGGGATATTAACTTCCCAGAAAATGGCCCTTGTGCTCACCAGCCCCAGGATTACTGTTTGCTGGCGATACACAAACTTGATACAAAAGTTCCAAGCAAATTACAAAATATGTAGTACAAGACCATTCTGGCCTATGAGTACAACAAATCGTTTCTAGTGGCTGATGGCGGAAGTGGTTTGTGGTCTCTCAGCATCTATGGGACTCCATTTCCCACAGGAACAGCTGACCTGGATAACTCCTATCTTCACAAGGCTGCTATCACCATTGATTAGGTTCCAGTACTGTCACCGCAACGCTCCTCTCCAAGCAAGAAATCTGGCCAAGACAATAGCCAGGGACAAGCCGGTGAGTACTTTGGAATGTACTCGCAAACATTAAGAACACGGGTATAATATAACAAATGATAATCATGCTCTGAAATATTCTGTGATCACAACGTCAGTCACGAGATAAAAATCCATGATGCACGCAAGCAGGTTGTTCATATAAAACATGAATATGCAAATCAGAGAATAAAAATAGAATGCACCGATCGGGTGTCTGAAGTGACGCCTCGAACGGATAATAATATAAAGCATGCCTCAGTCGGGCGTCTGTGCGACACCACGTAAAGGGCTTATAAGGTAAACAAATAGCAAGCATGCCACAGTCGGACGTCTGAGCGACACCTCAGAAAGGGCATATAAAGTAAACAAATAACAAGAATGCCACACTCGGGCGTCTGAGCGTCACCATAGAAAGGGCTTATAAGGTAAACAAATAACAAGCATGCCACAGTCGGGCGTCTGAGCGACACCACAGAAAGGGCTTATAAAGTAAACAAATAACAAGCATCCCACAGTCGGGCGTCTGAGCGACACCGCATAAAGGGCTTATAAGAAAATAATCACAATGAATATCTAGGAGGTAGAACCGTCCCAGGGATACTCAATAATTCAAATAATATAAATGCTTAGGCCATAATAATAATAATCATAATCATCATATGTCACAAGTCGTGATCCAAGTTCTGGTTTAGTAGTTTCTCCTCCGAAGACCGACACTAGACCCATCCCAGACTGTAGTCCTTAACCATGGACACGGCTATTCGAATAGATTTAACCTCTGCAGAGGGTGTACTCTTTACCCACAAGTAACAGATTCCTTTAGTCCATCGGGACTAATTCCATTTACGGTCTTTTAGTTGAAAACACACCTGACCGCACACACCAGCTTAACTTACCGGTGTCTGGAATCACCCATGACACCAATTAAGCAAAATTCTAAGTGGGGAGGCTACAACCTCGTGTAGCATGGGATCAAATTTATATCGCGCGCTCTAAGGGGTGCCCCCCTCTCGGTCCCAACCGGAAACACCCATGCCCCCGGACCAGGTGGCATGCCTACCGGATGCATCCGGTATCTTCCACCATGGCATCTATGTACGGTGTGTGCTGGGAAGGGGTTGACAACTTACTGGACCGTACCCTACCTATGGCAGGGACACGTGGTAGTATGAAACAAATATGGGGGTTACCGGAACAAGACTCGATCTACGGCCGACTCAGGAGGTTTAAGTATTTCCTGCATGATTAGCATAACAAATTTATTTTCAACCAACAGACAGAATCACCACTCACCATACCCCGTCATGCCATACCGGACATAATCGTCTCGACGAGGAACTAGGGACAAGATCGTGTCTACCCAAGATAGAGACTTTCCCGGCTACCTTACGGTATGCATGAAAGGCATACGAGGGTGATTACTATCATAACGTATCAAATTTCAGTAGCACGGAATCATCAATATTCACTTATGAGTATGCTCATATCGTCACATAAAATAACGAAACTCCGAGGCAAGGAGTGTTGTAACCGTATTCAAACGACACACAAAAATATTATGCCAGAGTTTAGAATGATTGCCTTCCAATTGTGGAGAGGTAGGGTGCATTCCCAAACTTTTGAAAGTCTTCTTCTCTCTCCAACAAAATCCTATTTTTGAAAATATTCAAATTAACACAGTTTCAAAACAGTACAAAAAGTTGTCTGAATTTTTTTGAAATAAATATGAAAATAAACTAGACAAAATTTGAGAGAGGTAGGAAAAATAATCAATTCATTTGGAGTTATATTTAAAAAGTATAGCTAGTCAAAGTTTAGTCAACTTTCTGTTTTTTTAATAAAACTAAAGTAGAAAAACGTTTCGAAAAGAGTACACGTCGAAGACATACTTTGCGTTTACGCCTCCACTTAAACCACATGGACCGGCGTGGGTCACTGACAGTGGGTCCAGGGGGCCCACTGGTCAGGTTTGACCAGTCATCCCCCGCCTTCCTTCTCCTTTGGCCGAGGATGGTGGTGCTGGAAGGTGGGAGAGGGCCTGCTCGCGACGAATTGGACCGGAGCGTGGCGGCGGCCGAACCGGTCGGTGTCGAGGAAGACGGCTTCCAACCGACGATGGCTGGCTGTGGGGGTGCTATGGGGGTGGCCTGAGGTCGCCTGAGTGCTCGGATGAGCTCGGGGGCCTCCTTTTATGGCGCAAAGAGGTCGGTTCCACGGCGGTGGATAAGGACGCTGGCGAACCGCCTCGCTGTAGCTAGCAGGGCGACGTGGAGCTGGCCGGCGCATCCTCATGAGCTCCATACTGCTCAAGAGGGCGAGCTGGCGTGCGGGTGTGGCTCGGGCGGCGCCGTCCACGGCAGTGGCCTGTTGCGGCCGTCGGCGGCTAAGGGTGGCGGCGTTGTGGAGCGTCAGGGGGTCCAGGCGGCTCTGCAGGAAGGGAGGAGTCGGGGTGCAACGGCTGGGAGAGGGGAGGGGCCAGAATGGGCACGGGGGAGGCGGCACCGAGATGCAGCGACTCGGGTGTCCGCACGTGCAAAACGCGCGCTCTGGCCATGCCCAAAGCGTGCATGCCAAGTGTTCGGCGAAATGCCCAGGCAGGCTAGGTGGCTTGGGTGGGGCTAGGGATTAGCAGGTCTAGGTTAGAGGCATTTAGGAGCTTAGTGGACATGCCAGTATGTCCAGAGGGGCAAGATCACAGTGCAAAACTAAAATCATGCCAAAACTGTCCATGCACTCAAGGTGTTTGACAGAATGCCAAGGGCATCTAGGAAACTTTTTGAGGGGCCAAAATCTCCATTTGAGGGTCTCTTTAGATGCAGGTGAGGATGGCAAGGTTAGTTGGCCAAATCTAGAAACTTGTTAGTGTAAGTTTTGCAAAATTCCAGTTCTGGACAGAAGGAAAAGGGCATAATTTAATGTACCAAAAATGCTCCAATGAGTCCAACCTCCTAGACTTAACGGTTTGGTAAGGTGTACTACAAGCAGGAGAAATCTCATGGTCACTAGAGCAAAAATAATTAGGGATGTAGTAGAAAACACCCAACTGGGCCAGAATGAAAATGAGGTTGATTCACTCAAATTTTTCAAAGAACATCACTGGGTTTTTGCATAAATTTGAGTAGTATACTCTTATTAACACCCCATAATTTTGGTGGAAGTTTTAAAGAAATATTTAAATAGGTTGTAGTGCAAAATTGCCCACTAGACCAGATTTGAAAACTTGTGTAGAGCTCAAAATCTCCAATGAACAGAAGATATTTTTGCATAAAAGTGATTCAAAAACATCACATGACATCTCCAAATTTTGGTTGGAATTTTAAATAAATTTATCAAATGGTTGTAGTTCAAAAAGAGCTCCAAAACTAATGAAAAATCACTTTAAGGAATAAAGCTCAGAGAGAAATAAATATGCAAATAAATCCACTGATAATAGAAATGTTTTTCTAGAAAGGGCAAACAAGTCCAACAATATATATGGAAAGTTTTTTCACTTGGGGTAAAAACTCCATAATAATAAGGAAAAGAATGGCTCTGAAATCAAAAGAAAATCCAGAAAATAAAAGTTTAAATTTCCTGGAAATTTTTTAATTAATAAAACAAGGTTGAAATTTTGGGGTGTCACAACACTACCCCCCTTAAGAAAAATCTCGTCCTCGAGATTTGCTAAGGGTCGTTTTGAAAATATTGCTCCTATCAGCTGAAACCAAACAGTTGACTCATAGCACATACTTGGGTACAATGCATAAGTTGCAACACATAAATAAACATAGCTATGACATTTACAATGAAAACGGTAAAAGGACAGGGCCCCGAGAAAAAGTCTCTGGTACTGGGACACACTCTTCTTCTATCGGGGGAAGCGGATTGACCAGTCGATGAATGCGTCTCCCCTGGTCGGGCCTTAGTGGTCTGCCGATGGAGATCTGAGGATTTAAATCAGCGAGGCTCTGGAGATAACCCATTACTCGCTGGGTCAAACGTTCTTGAGCGATGACATACTGGACAAGGTTGGCCAGTATTGGGTCTCTCTCAATTCGTCCACCGGGAAATGATGCTACTTCTCCGGGTGATGCACGGCTCGGAAAGCAATAGTACCCTCGTTCGCTGGCATAGGGTACCGCGAATCGAAGGCGAACGAGCGCTTCGTGTGCAGCCGCTTCTATGGCCATCTGCGGAGTCGGCATAGATTTCCCCAGGAAGGAGACTTTCGTTGGGTCTTGGTTTGAGTTTACGGGAGGGATGTGTACTACTGCCCAATATTTTGAGGCGGATGGGGTGATTCTTGATTTGAGCAGCTCGTACTGGGGTGCCTGGGTAGAACCCATGGTATTGCAGGTAAATTCCCACAATATTTTAACAAAACTACCCGGGGTTGCATCTGGGGTTCTTAGATAAATGCTAGGGCTCGGCATGGCAAGAAATGGTTGTGAAGGTGGTGCACAAGGTGAGGGGTACTCGGCAAGGTCATGAGGTGGCCTTTTATATAGCATCCAGGCCGGGTTATTTACCGCGGCGAGGGGCACTAGTTTGTCGGTTCTGCTCTCATGGGTTCGGGGTCAAAGCCATAGATACACACATCTCAAAAAGTCACGTATCACTGTGGGCGTCATCGAGGTGGTTTTTGGTAACTACGCTGGAATTTTAAAAAAAATGCAGCCGTATACCAACGCACTCATGTATGGCTACAATTTAACATAGGGACGCACAAGCAGACAACATTCCAATATGGCAATACATGATCACACAATTTCTGGGTGTGGCCGTACTAAGACTCGGCACTACATCGAGTGACTTAGTCTACCTCGTTTATATCTAAGCGGGCTTTCCTCATGGACGTCGAGGCTTCTCCACGGGTTTCACCGTCGGGGTTAGCTAGAGGGGGTTGAGGGGCTGCAGGGTCGGGGTAGCTATGATGACCATCCCAGGGATTGTTGGCCACAATCCCGTTGGAAAGTGTTCCCAAAAGGCGATGAAGCACTTCTGGAGACATCATAGTACCTTGGTCGATAATTGGGGCTGACCTCAAGGTCTCGATCAGTTGTCCGAACAACACGACTGGGTTGTCGGCATCGGGCTCATCTTCTCTTCTTGCCGGGGCTCGGCGGATCAGTTCTCCACGAGCTGCGATCAGATCAAGGGTGATTTGATCGAACAGTTCCTCTAGTGCACTTACATAGCGCACCAGATGCAATAATGCAGGATCCGTCTCGTGATCTCCGTTGGCAACTTGGGGTGGTCTACCATACCCGTCACGGCTGGGGTAGTAGTAGAATGAGCGACAGTTAACTCTGGGCGACAAGTGCCGGAGTTGAATTATAGCTTCTCGAGCAGCTAGTTGGATGGCTTGTGGCTCAAAGGAAGTTGTCCGTCCGGTGAACCTATAGGGGAGTTCTGGAGATAGACCCCTACCATAGACGTGCACGGTGGCCCAGAATTGGCGGCTCTTACCGATCATGGGTCTTTGGTACACAACATATTCTGGGAGCTCTTCTAATGCAAAGGCACGGCGGGTGAGGTTAGCAAGCACGGTCACAAAACCTCCAAGGTTGGTTGCTGTGGTCTCATTGTGCACAGTAGTGCCAGGCATTATAGCTCAGTTTGGGGAAGAGGTTGTGTTGTGCTGGGTTGAGTCTAGCGTGCCCTTTTTATAGAAAAAGGGGGACGTAGTCTTCCTTCGCACGCTTGCGAATGAGACAATTTATGTGTCGGTCACTGGCGAGTGATCGACAGGCTAGGCTGATAGGTTGGGCACCGACTGCCAAAAGGTGTCGGGTCACTGTGTGGCTATCTTACACGAGAAGCTTGGCCAGGGTTATGTTAAGGTCTGGTGGGTTGGTTAACCTAGGTTTATCGACCTGGCTAAGATAGGATTAGCCAATGGTCAGCCTGGCTCTGATACCAAGTTTGTCAGGACCGGATTTTTGGGATATTAACTTCCCAGAAAATGTCCCTTGTGCTCACCAGCCCCAGGATTACTGTAGGCTGGCGAGACACAAACTTGATACAAAAATTCCAAGCAAATTACAAAATATGTAGTACAAGACCATTCTGGCCTATGAGTACAACAAATGGTTTCTAGTGGCTGAGGGCGGAAGCGGTTTGTGGTCTCTCAGCGTCTATGGGACTCCATTTCCCACCGGAACAGCTGACCTGGATAGTTCCTATCTTTGCGAGGCTGCAATCACCATTGGTTAGGTTCTGGGACTGTCACCACAACTTTCCTCTCCAAGCAAGAAATCTAGCCAAGACAATAGACAGGGACAAGCCATTGAGTACTTTGGAATGTACTCGCAAACATTAAGAACACGGGTATAATATAACAAATGATAATCATCCTCTGAAATATTCTGTGATCACAACGTCAGTCACGAGATAAAAATCCATGATGCACGCAAGCAGGTTGTTCATATAAAGCATGAATATGCAAATCAGAGAATAAAAATAGAATGCACCGATCGGGTGTCTGAAGCGACGCCTCGAAAGGATAATAATATAAAGCGTGCCTCAGTCGGGCGTCTGTGCTACACCACATAAAGGGCTTATAAGGTAAACAAATAGCAAGCATGCCACAGTCGGGTGTCTGAGCGACCCCTCAGAAAGAGCTTATAAAGTAAACAAATAACAAGAATGCCACAGTCGGGCGTCTGAGCGACACCATAGAAAGGGCTTATAAGGTAAACAAATAACAAGCATGCCACAGTCGGGCGTCTGAGCGACACCACAGAAAGGGCATATAAAGTAAACAAATAACAAGCATGCCACAGTCGGGCGTCCGAGCGACACCGCATAAAGGGCTTATAAGAAAATAATCACAATGAATATCCAGGAGGTAGAACCGTCCCAGGGATACTCAATAATTCAAATAATATAAATGATTAGCCCATAATAATAATAATCATAATCATCATACGTCACAAGTCGTGATCCAAGTTCTGGTTTAGTAGTTTCTCCTCCGAAGACCGACACTAGACCCATCCCAGACTGTAGTCCTTAACCATGGACACGGCTATTCGAATAGATTTAACCTCTGCAGAGGGTGTAATTTTTCCCACAAGTAACGAATTCCTTTAGTCCATCGGGACTAATTCCATTTACGGTCTTTTAGTTGAAAACACACCTGACCACACACACCAGCTTAACTTACCGGTGTCTGTACTCACCCACGACACCTGTTAAGCAAAACTCTAAGTGGGGAGGCTACAACCTCGCGTAGCATGGGATCAAATTTATATCGCGCGCTCTAAGGGGTGCCCCCCTCCCGGTCCCAACCGGAAACACCCATGCCCCCCGGACCAGGTGGCATGACTACCGGATGCATCCGGTATCTTCCACCATGGCCTCTCTGTACGGTGTGTGCTGGTAAGGGGTTGACAACTTACTAAAACTTACCCTACCTATGGCAGGGACACATGGTAGTAGGAAGCAAGTATGGGGGTTACCGGAATAAGACTCGATCTACGGCCGACTCAGGAGGTTTAAGTATTGCCTGCATGATTAGCATAACAAATTTATTTTCAACCAACAGACAGAATCACCACTCACCGTACCCCGTCATGCCATACCGGACACAATCGTCTCGACGAGGAACTAGGGACAAGATCGTGTCTACCCAAGATAGAGACTTTCCCGGCTTCCTTACGGTATGCATGAAAGGCATACGAGGGTGATTACTATCATAACGTATCAAATTTCAGTAGCACGGAATCATCAATATGCACTTATGATTATGCTCATATCGTCACATAAAATAACGAAACTCCGAGGCAAGGAGTTTTGTAACCGTATTCAAACGACACACAAAAATATTATGCCAGAGTTCAGAATGCTTGCCTTCCAATTGTGGAGAGGTAGGGTGCATTCCAAAACTTTTGAAAGTCTTCTTCTCTCTCCAACAAAATCCTATTTTTGAAAATATTCAAATTAACACATAGTTTCAAAATAGTACAAAACATTGTCTGAATTTTTTTCAAATAAACATGAATATAAACTAGACAAAATTTGAGAGAGTTAGGAAAAAGAATCAATTCATTTGGAGTTATATTTAAAAAGTTATAGCCAGTTAAAGTTTAGTCAACTTTTTGTTTTTTTAAATAAAACTAAAAAAGAAAAACATTTCGAAAAGAGTACACGTCGAAGACGTACTTTGCGTTTACGCCTCCACTTAAACCACGTGGACCGGCGTGGGTCACTGACAGTGGGTCAAGGGGGCCCACTGGTCAGGTTTGACCAGTCATCCATCGCCTTCCCTCTCCTTTGGCCGAACGAAGGCGGAGCTCCGGCGATCTTCCCCGGTGAATGACGGCTCCTCGAGGGTATCCGAGGGCAGGGATGGATCCGCCAGGCTGGGGCGGTCCCCCCGGTGGTTGTTGGATCGGCGGGGGTGAAGGGAGTCGCCGGTGGCAAGCTCCGCGGTGGAGGTAGCTTTGGGAGGATTAGGGGCTCGGGCTATGGTGGTTCCTGACCGTGTTTGAAAGGCTGGGCAGCTCCGCAAGGTTGAGGGGAGGAGGATGGTGGTGCTAGAAAGGTATGAGAGGGCCTGCTCGCGACGAATTGGACCGGAGCGTGGTGGCGGCCGAACCGGCCGGCGTCGAGGAACACGGCTTCCAACCGACGATGGCTGGCTGTGGGAGTGCTATGGGGGTGGCCTGAGGTCGCCTGAGTGCTCGGATGAGCTCGGTGGCCTCCTTTTATAGCGCAACAAGGTCGGTTACGCGGCGGTGGATAAGGACGCCGGCGAACCGCCTCACTGTAGCTAGTAGGGCGACATGGAGCTGGCCGGCGCATCCTGACGAGCTCCGTACTGCTCAAGAGGGCGATCTGGCATGTGGGTGTGGCTCGGGCGGCGCCGTCCACGGCAGTGGCTTGCTGCGGCCATCGGCGGCTAGCAGTGGCGGCGCTGTGGAGCGTCAGGGGGGTCCAGGCGGCTCTGCGGGGAGGGAGGAGTCAGGGTGCGATGGCTGGGAGACGGGAGGGGCCAGAATGGGTGCGGGGGAGGCGGCAGCGGGACGCGGCGACTCGGGTGTCCGCACGTGCAAAACGCGTGCTCTGGCCGCGCCCAGAGCATGCATGCCAAGTGTTCAGCGAAATGCCAAGGCAGGCTAGGTGGCTTGGGTGGGGCTGGGGATTAGCAGGTCTAGGTTAGAGGCATTTAGGAGCTTAGTGGACATGCCAGTATGTCCAGAGGGGCAAGATCATAGTGCAAAACTGAAATCATGCCAAAACTGTCCATGCACTCAATGTGTTTGACAGAATTCCAAGGGCATCTAGGAAACTCTTGGTGGGGCCAAAATCTCCAGTTGAGGGTCTCTTTAGATGCCGGTGAGGATGGCAATGTTAGTTGGCCAAATCTAGAAACTTGTTAGTGTAAGTTTTGCAAAACTCCAGTTCTGGACAGAAGGAAAAGGGCATAATTTGATGTACCAAAAATGCTCCAATGAGTCCAACCTCCTGGACTTAAGGGTTTGGTAAGGTGTACTACAAGCAAGAGAAAGCTCATGGTCACTAGAGCAAAAATAATTAGGGATGCAGTAGAAAACACCCAACTGGGCCAGAATGAAAATGAGGTTGATTTACTCAAATTTTTCAAAGAACATCACTGGGTTTTTGCATAAAGTTGAGTAATATACTCTTATTAACACCCCATAATTTTGGTATAAGTTTTAAAGAAATATTTAAATAGGTTGTAGTGCAAAATTGCCCACTAGAACAGATTTGAAAACTTGGTGTAGAGCTCAAAATCTCCAATGAACAGAAGATGTTTTTGATGAAAGTGATTTAAAAACATCACATGACATCTCCAAATTTTGGTTGGAATTTTAAATAAATTTATCAAATGGTTGTAGTTCAAAAAGAGCTCCAAAACTAATGAAAAATCACTTTAAGGAATAAAGCTCAGAGAGAAATAAATATGCAAATAAATCCACTGATAATAGAAATGTTTTTCTAGAAAGGGCAAACAAGTCCAACAATATATATGGAAAGTTTTCACTTGGGTTAAAAACTCCATAATAATAAGGAAAAGAATGGCTCTGAAATCAAAAGAAAATCTAGAAAATAAAAGTTTAAATTTCCTGGAAAATTTTTAATTAATAAAACAAGGTTAAAATTTTGGGGTGTCACAGAGGCTCTCCTTCAGCAACTTCATCAAGCCTTGGGTGAACTCCTTTTGCTTATTGAGGTGCTTATTGAGCTCATCGGGCATGCCGTCGAGGGATAACGACTCCAGCACCGCCGACTCGGCATGTTCGCGTCCGCGTCTAGGGCGCTCCTGGGAGCCATCGCCTGCTCGTGAGAGATCTTTCGAGGTCTCTGCGTGGCGGCGAGCCCTCTTTTTTTCCGTAGCCTTGGTTGCCGCTCCCTTGTTACGAGTAGTTCTCGACCTAGAGCTTTGCTCACCGACCATGGCAACGACGGATGAAGAAGAAGTACTTATGAGGAGGAAAGGTAGAGTAATTTTTGGTTAGGTAGTTCCCCTTTTTATAACCTAAGTACTAGCACTAGTACTAATACTTGCATAGTGGGAACACATTCAGGTTTGGTACGTACTAGTAGGTGTGAGCAGGCTTTCGAATGTGATGGGAACAAGGTAAAGAATAATTGATGGTTTTGGTTTCGAGGCCCGAAACGGCTCCCGATGAGTTTAGCGGAACATAAATTTCAAGTACTACACTGCTCAAATGCGTAAATATTATGTTACTGTGAAAAATTGGCACAAAATACAAAGGAGACCAATGGAAGTACTACTAGCAACCCATGATTTAACTACTCACATGCACGCAGTGGAGTAATAATGTCTTTCTTCCGCCCTCACGTCCACTCAATTTGCATGCGCTGTATTAATTAACCATCAATGAAGTGAACGACTTTACACGCATCAAATTATCACATGGGGTGGATCTTGGTACAAAATTGCATCCGCCTGTGTACCCGCGTGTGCATGCGAGGTCGTGCGTGGCGTGCGTGCACATCTTCGCTTCGTGCATGTACCGCCAGTATGGCTTAGGGAGGACGAGTACATTCTTTTGGAACTAGCAGCACGTCACTGTGATCAATCCACGCAAGGAGGTCGCGACAACGCCTCCACAAGTGCCACGTGGCTTCATGAACTGTAAGAGAGACATTGTGTAGCGTGCCATTGGAATTCTAATTTATGTGTTTTGCACATACTTGAAGTGCTAGTAAGGTACACGTGCATTGCACGCATCAGATTGTGCAACCAAATTATGAATAAATACCACACTATAGCTGTCAGGACCCCGACTCAATGCCACATCGATCTAGCATGTAACACCTCATATCACTTTGCGGCCTCACGCACGGTATCCCCACGGGTGTCGCCTTACCTTTGCCCGGGACCGTTTGCGCCTTTTGGCACACGTATATGATAATGTCGCTAGCATCCATATGATAAGGAGCCCGGGCTGACATGGCTAGTCGTAAACCCAAAGTGGCACAAACTTACAGGGACAAGCATCCATGACCCAGCATCGAACGTGTCGGTCATCAGCGAGTGAATCCAGGCTGTAGCACTGGGCTAGCAGGACTCCGGTGAACCGGGCTGTAGCAGGCTAACAGGACTCCGGTATTCATCGCGTGACATTTCCCCGAAGGGACAGACACAGGAACGAAGAAGGACACATGCCAGCCAGCCTAAGTGTTCTGGAGCAGTAGCAAGCTACCATGGCTCAGTGGAAGCACTAGGAGACATTTCCCGATAAGAGAGGCTCCTAAGGATAAACAACTACATAGTCAGATCCCACACATACCAAGCATTTCAATAACATACACACAATATGCTCGATATGTGCAAATACAACATGGCATCACAACATAACTCTACAACTCAAGTATTTTATTCAATAGGCTCCGGGGAGCGAGATATTACAAACATGGGTCTCATGACACAACATTCAGAGCATACAAGTCAAAACGCAAGCGGAAGCTTAACTTGTCTGAGTACAGACAACTATAAATGAAAAAGGCTGAGAAGCCTGACTATCTACCAGATCCTGCCGAGGGCACAAGATCGTAGCTGAGGTAACAAGCTAAACGTCAAAGTCCACGCGGAACTACTAGCGAGACTGAAGTTTCTCTGCAAAAACGTAAAATAGGCAAACATGAGTACAAATGTACCCAGCAAGACTTACATCAGAACTAACTACATATGCATCATTATCAACAAAGGGGGTGGTGGAGTTTTAACTACAGCAAGCCAGCTTTGACTCGGTGGCTATCCTGAACTATGACTACAAGTAACTCTTTTGAGGTGGCGCACACGAGTCCACATATTCACCATATCAATACACCACTATGGATCCGCTCCCGTCTCCCTATGAGAACGCCATCCATAGCACTCACGCTTATCTTGCGCATTTTAGAGTATCCAATTTCACTTGTCTATGAACTATGCAAGGGGTCAAAGTTTCCATATCCGAGGAATCCGGCTATTCGAATAGATAATGATAACCCTGCAGGGGTGTACTTCTTCACACACGCTCTCGCCACTTATCGCCCTGTACACGTCATGTACCTCGGCAACCTTCAAGCGAAAGCCGGGCGAGGGAGTCGGCCACGACCTGACTTACCAAACAAGTCTCTAGTCTAGGTTTATCGCCTATTCGGGTTCCATTCGCAAGGAGATCCGGCCGGGGTGTCGCTCACGGCCCCAAACGATGTGTGCAGGGTTCCCAAGTCCACCATCCGGGTGCCACTTGGTACACCGGGCCACTGTGCCTAGTCTGTCCCAAGCCCACCTGTACCGGGTGCCACTTGGTAGACTACTAACACTACCTACAAACACCAGAAACTAGTTGCAACTCCTGGATAGAGATCGAGTTGATTAATAAGTTGAGAGGGGTCGAGTTACCAGAACCCAATGTGTGGTAGTAACTGTTCATGGATCACAAACACAGAACTCAGTTCCTGAGGATGGCCGCAATGAGACAACCCACCATGTACTCCTACATGGCCTCTCACCGCTACCTTTACCAAATCATGTTCACACACTTAGCTCACACACAGTAGGACATGTTCACACACCTCCGATTCATCCACGATGAATCAGACCGGACTCAACTCTAAGCAGTAGCAGGCATGACAAACAAACATGAATGAGTAGGCACATCAGGGCTCAAGCAACTCTTACTCATGCTAGTGGGTTTCATCTATTTACTGTGACAATGACAGGTCATGCAGAGGATAAAGGGGTTCAACTACCGCAGCAAATAATAGTTGTATCATTGTTGTCCTAATGCAGTAAAATAGAGCAGGAGCGAGAGAGTGGGATTGTATCAGAATGAACAAGGGGGTTTTGCTTGCCTGGTACTTCTGAAGATAGTATAGTTCTTCATCGGTGTCATCGAACTCATCGTCGAAACCACGTCTATCGGGAGGGGACAAACACCGGCAAACAAGGAAGAACACAATCAATGCACTGCACAATATGATGCATGATCATGACATGGCAATATGCTGTTGATTGGGCTAATGCAACTGGCAACAGATTAAATGAAGTTGGTTTGAATACAAGATTCAAATTCAAACTCCATATAAGACATTTCAATGCCATAATTCAAATTGTCATATACAATGTCTGTAAGTTGTTTAAACATGCATGAAAATGGTACAGATGGATTCCTTGAATTTTTCTGATAATTTTTCATATATAAATTATTTCATTCTGAGCTACGGTTGATTTTATATGAATTTTTAGAAGTTTTTGCTATTTTCTAGAATTTCCTGAATTATTTTAAATCCAGAAAATGACTTACTGCGTCAGCCTAACGTCAGTGTGACATCAGCGGTCAACGGGGCACGGTCCGGTCAAACCTGATAGTGGGTCCCGCATGTCAGTTTAATTAGTTTAACTAAATTCATTTGGTACTAATCCTAGTTAATTAGCGGGGCTGGGCCCCACCTGTCATTGACCCGGGGGGTCAAACTGGGCCCACCCGTGGTCAAACGGGGTCAGCGGGGTCAAACCCGCCGGCGACTCGACGCCGGCGAGGCCCGAGACGGTGGCGGCCGTCGGAAATGCGCTACAGGGCACGGGCGAGGCCGTTCTTGGGCTTGTTGGAGAGCTCTAGCAGGCGCGCATCTAGTGGTGGTGGAGGTCGGGCCTATCGTGGCCGGAGCCAACGACGGCGAGCTCCAAGGCGGCGGCCGGAGTTCAGCCATGTGCGGGGTTGGGGCTGCGGCGTGCAAACGCAGAAGCTGAGGCGCTAGCGAGGCACTACGCAATGCGGCGGCCATGTTGGTTAGCATGGGATGACCAAATGGTCGCCGGAGCGACGCCGGCGACAAGCTCGAGCGGAGGCGAGCTTCGGCCTCGATGAACACGACGGCCACGATGTGGAAAAGGACGGGGCGTTAGGGGGAAAATGACCGGAGGCTCACAGCGCGTCGATTGAAGTGCTCGTCGGGCTCGGGGAAGGCCTGCAGTCGACGGAGCGACGACGGGGATCGCCGGATCCCACGGAAGAAGACGGCGGCATTCGGGACGAAGCAGGGCTTCCTGACCCGTGTGTCTCGGCGAGCAGGAGTAGGGCGACGGGGCGGTTCTTTTAGACACGATGGAGAGGCGGGGCAGTGGCTCTGGCGCGGCAGCAGCGAGCGGCGGCGACGGTGGCCCTCGGTGCGAGCGAGAGGAGAGCCAGGGAGGGAGAGTAGCTCGGGGATAGAGGGGAGAGGTGCAGAGTGTCTGGGGGGTGCGTGGCGTCTCCAGGGGGGTCGAGGCGCAGGCAGGCAACCAGGCAGGAGGTGGCCAAGCGCGACGGCGGTGCTCGCCACCGAGCTGCTTCGTGCGCTGGCACGGGAAGAAGATAGGCATGCCCCTAGTGGGTGGCCTGCTAGGTGGGCTGGGCCTGCTGGAGGATCTGGGCCAGGCTACAGGGAGGCCAGGTGAGGTTTCTGCCCTTTTTTTAGTTTAGTTTCTGTTTTCTATTTTTTTTGTTTTGTTTTGATTTAATAATTATACCAAACCATTTGATAAAATGCTGAAAATAACTGTGGGCACTTGTGAAATTATTCCCAATAGCCCTCAAGTAGTTTCAGAATTTTTTTAGAGCATTTAAAATATTTATAGGATTTAAATGCCCTAATTCAAGTACAATATGAGTTAATTTAAAAATCCAAAAATGATCTAAGAATATATTCACCTTTTTTGGCAGAGGTTTCCACCTTAACCAGAAATCATGAACTTTTCTTAGGGACATTTTGGGTTTATTGAAAAGATTTTATGGTTGACCCTATTTGATTTAATTTTGGTGCTAGGGTTCGTCAATCCCCATTTCAACTTAAATAAAATTTAAACATGATGCAACAACCAAGCTAGTCCAAGTGCATAGCAAGGCTAGGGATGTGACAACTCGCCCCCACTAAACAAGAATCTCGTCCCGAGATTCAAGACGTGAGGTAGGTAGAAAGAGGGGACACAAAGCTAACACGATCTCATGATCCACCTTCCCTTCTCGAAGATGTTGATTCATTGCTTCATATTGATCTTGACGTCTTTGCTTTCGAGATCTTCACCCAACATGATGACGACAACAAGAAACTCTACAGGAAACGATCTGCTCGAAGATCTAGCACTCAAGATCATCTCGTGGGATGAGATGTTGAAACATCTCGAGTCGAGGCACAAAACACATCGAGAGGGATGGAAGAACAAACAACGAGGTTTGATTTGGTGGGCAACAATTCCACGCTTTGAGAGATGGTGGATGGTGTCAAGGTGGCGAGGAAATAATTACTATGATCCCATAACGGGGCACCTTGGGAGAGGTGACTCGTAGAATCATCCCTTAAGTGGCAAAAAGAATTACCTTTGATTCAGAGATCATTAGAGCTCTTTATACCAGCTTAAGGCAAATCACAATCGATCATTTGAAGGAGTTCGGTAGAATGACATACTCAGACTAGAATGGATGATGTGGATTACCTTGTTGAAGACAACACAAGGAATGATTTTAATAACTGGGGAGAAGCTCAACAGTAGAGAGTGAGTCCACTGTTTCAAAAGTTATAGCATAACCGAGGAAACTGAGAGCAATCCCAATTAGTGTCGATGATAACACCTAGCGCTTGCGCGTGCTCTCAAGAACTTGGGCATTTCCATATTCATCAAGGTTTACCGATATCCGTGTCAAGGATCCTGGCAACACAACTTACTACCATGACGAATGGTGATGGAGGATGCCGATGCGAAGGAAGATAACACTTTCTCAGATTTCACCTTAGCGAGGCCAAGGAAACATAATCTGGATGATCGACCGAGAGACATTTAGCACTCCGCTTCTAATGTTCTCCTTGATGTGCTAGCGTAACCCATTCATAAAGACGGTTTGATATCTAGAACATCAAGTGAAAGGTCGGACTTTGGGAACACAAGAATCCATAAGGAATAACTACAGAAGTAGTATCCTAAGAAATCCTTATGGGGAGGTGGCCAACTTATTCAATCAAGATACTACAATAATAGGTCTTCCGGCTGGGTGTGTCAGCCACGACATCCACTTTACCGGTTACGGAGGGACCAATATTATAGTTCTTGGAAAATGCTCCAACCATCATATCTGCCTGAGATTCAGATCTGGTTGGTGTCAGGATATTCTAGACTCATCAAGTCTATAAAGAAAAATGAAAGTTTGCAACACAAACCGATGAGATGGCATTGCGAGATTCTCGGGAAATGAACTACGATAGCAAGCTCCAAAACATGAGCTGGTTCTACTACACACATGTGAACACGCTGTCTCAGACAAGCATGACCACATAGTAGTCTTATAATAAAACACTACCGAGTTCAGGTGGGGAACCATCAACGAGGACATCGAAGTCCTTGCATAAGTCATATGATTAGCTCTTATGAAGGAACTTCTTCTCCTTGAACAAATTAGTTAGCGGCTTGGTGTGCTAGGGAATTCATATGGAATGAAGATGATCAGTCTAACAGACCACGGAATACTTAGCACGTGCATAACTGACTTGGGATGATTACAGGGGAGGTAAAAACATGCCTTCTCGAATTCACGGCAGCAACTTGCATCAAATGCACATGAATTAGAGGAAGTCATTTCTTTTCATCCAAGCATATGCTTCATGAACATGACATGAAGATAATGCTTATAAAGTTTCCAATACTAGCTGGATGTTCAACACCAATCATGGAGAAGATAAAATGTTGCTGATGGGCTCAACAACAAGTCATCAGGATGACCATATAAATGGAATTCCATAATTATGTGAACAATGTGATAGCATTGGTCAGACCCAAAAGACATAATGGTGTATGCTCGAGGAAAATCCACGAGTAAGACAACATTACGAACATCGTTGGTTCTGATTTGATTTGAGAATACCCCACACTCAAATCAAAGTTTTGGCAAGACAATAGCTCCAACAACTGGTCTCGAGGATCAATTGATGAGGATATCATCTTTCTTCAACATACATACAAGATATCCCATAAAAAATGAACTAAGTCGGACATGTCTTTATCTTCCAACTCTCCAAGTTGTTTTTTAGCATAACCAACTAGCTCAGGGTATCCAACACGGATTCTTGGAGAAAGGGTGGTTTCGAAAACCAACTTGATCACGAACTCAACATAGCAGTCAGGTGACAACCTGGTAATACTTCCGAGAAGATATTGGGAACATCACGAACCACCGATATGTTACTAAGCTCGAGAACAATCTTGCTTTTCAGAGCAAGATGATATGATCAAATAAGCAAGGGACCGAAAAAATCCGAACTCATTGATCGAAGAGTGCACCAGAAATAAGGACTAGGTAGCACAATCAACCTTAGGATGAAGATTAAATAACCAACTCGCTAAGAATGAAATTATTGTCCTTAACTACCAAGCAATGGAGTTGCTAGAAGTATAGATTTCACACATCATGATTCACTTGTCGGCGTTCTGGTTACAACAACACGGGGACCGAGAAACGAATAATGAGTGCGAGAAGTATCACTGTATCAAGACTTCATAAGAGATAGTGCAATTCTCATGACGATCCTGACATAAAGAGGGACAACTCAAAGAACATATGATTTTCTGAGTTGTGGATGCATGGATTAGCATGTCGAACCAAGTTCAACAGGTTTCTTCCGGATAACCCATGCAGAAAGGTAGAGCTGGCAGAGTAACAACATAGAATTGAGAACTCATCAAGAGCACTCTGATTGTGATCTTTCGGTTCAACGAGGAACTTCTGCCATAAATAGTTCATGGTATTGGAAGAAGGATATACCATGAATCTCGAGGACTATCGCAAAGGTTACTAATATCCTAAAGGAACTAGCAAACACTATCAACATGAAGCAAGTAGGGTGAATCTCGGGTTCAAAACCCAGTAATAGAATACCTACTACTAAGCGGCATCACGGGATGCTTTCGAGAATGGTGGCCAGAATCATCACACTGGGAACACAAAGCATGGCAAGATTACTAGGTAATGCTCCGAGACACCTAGGGTCATAATATTAACTCCAACATATATGTCGAGGTAAAAGAATACTTCAACTCAGCAATTAGTGTGATTAACCTGGCCCAAAGGAACATCAAAACCAGAGGGAATGTATTTGCAAGTGCATCAGATTGTTTAGAAACCTGGGATGACTCGGACAGCATAACAGCTGTAAATGCTCGAAAAAGATTTGAGACATGCTACAAAATGGTGGCATAACCACTCAGAAGCACAATATCAAGGTTTCGAGATCAACAGTTAACATACGGAAGTAGTAGGAACTGAACTGAAGCTTAGAACCATCAATCATATAGGTCTACGGATTGGTAACACGTGATCCTGATAGACAGAAGAGATAGCCTAGTTCCTTAACCCCGTAGGAAAGATATGATGACTTTGATCAGAAGAGCATAAGGTATAAGGAGTAAAAAGAGCCTTACGTTCCATCCCACAATCAATTCCCCTACATATAACTAAAGCATTTCTAGACTCAACTTCGACCAGTTTGGCTTGGTAATCCTACAGGCAGTCAAGCTCTGATACCAAAGCTGTCAGGACCCCGACTCAATGCCACATCGATCTAGCATGTAACACCTCATATCACTTTGCGGCCTCACGCACGATATCCCCACGGGTGTCGCCTTACCTTTGCCTGGGACCGTTTGCGCCTTTTGGCACACGTATATGATAATGTCGCTAGCATCCATATGATAAGGAGCCCGGGCTGACATGGCTAGTCGTAAACCCAAAGTGGCACAAACTTACAGGGACAGGCATCCATGACCCAACATCGAACGTGTCGGTCATCAGCGAGTGAATCCAGGCTGTAGCACTGGGCTAGCAGGACTCCGGTGAACCGGGCTGTAGCAGGCTAATAGGACTCCGGTATTCATCGCGTGACATTTCCCCGAAGGGACAAACACAGGAATGAAGAAGGACACATGCCGGCCAGCCTAAGTGTTCCGGAGCAGTAGCAAGCTACCATGGCTCAGTGGAAGCACTAGGAGACATTTCCCGGTAAGAGAGGCTACTAAGGTTAAACAACTAGATAGCCAGATCCCACACATACCAAGCATTTCAATAACATACACACAATATGCTCGATATGTGCAAATACAACATGGCATCACAACATAAGTCTACAACTCAAGTATTTTATTCAATAGGCTCCGGGGAGCGAGATATTACAAACAAGGGTCTCATGACCCAACATTCAGAGCATACAAGTCAAAACGCAAGCGGAAGCTTAACTTGTCTGAGTACAGACAACTATAAATGAAAAAGGCTGAGAAGGCTCACTATCTACCAGATCCTGCCGAGGGCACAAGATAGTAGCTGAGGTAACAAGCTAAACGTCGAAGTCCACGCGGAACTACTAGCGAGACTGAAGTCTCTCTGCAAAAACGTAAAATAGGCAAACATGAGTACAAATGTACCCAGCAAGACTTACATCAGAACTAACTACATATGCATCATTATCAACAAAGGGGGGTGGTGGAGTTTTAACTGCAGCAAGCCAGCTTTGACTCGGTGGCTATCCTGAACTACGACTGCAAGTAACTCTTTTGAGGTGGCGCACACGAGTCCACATATGCACCATATCAATACACCACTATGGATCCGCTCCCGTCTCCCTACGAGAACGCCATCCATAGCACTCATGCTTATCTTGCGCATTTTAGAGTATCCAATTTCACTTGTCTATGAACTATGCATCCAAGTTTCCATACCCGAGGAATCCGGCTATTCGAATAGATAATGATAACCCTGCAGGGGTGTACTTCTTCACACACGCTCTCGCCACTTATCGCCCTGTACACATCATGTACCTCGGCAACCTTCAAGCGGAAGCCGGGCGAGGGAGTCGGCCACGACCTGACTAACCAAACAAGTCTCTAGTCCAGGTTTATCACCTATTCAGGTTCCATTCGCAAGGAGATCCGGCCGGGGTGTCTCTCACGGCCCCAAACGGTGTGTGCAGGGTTCCCAAGTCCACCATCCGGGTGCCACTTGGTACACCGGGCCACTGTGCCTAGTCTGTCCCAAGCCCACCTGTACCGGGTGCCACTTGGTAGACTACTAACACTACCTACAAACACCAGAAACTAGTTGCAACTCCTGGACAGAGATCGAGTTGATTAATAAGTCGAGAGGGGTCGAGTTACCGGAACCCAATGTGTGGTAGTAACTGTTCATGGATCACAAACACAGAACTCAGTTCCTGAGGACGGCCGCAATGAGACAACCCACCATGTACTCCTACATGGACTCTCACCGCTACCTTTACCAAATCGTGTTCACACACTTAGCTCACACATAGTAGGACATGTTCACACACCTCCGATTCATCCCCGATGAATCAGACCAGACTCAACTCTAAGCAGTAGCAGGCATGACAAACAAACATGAATGAGTAGGCACATCAGGGCTCAAGCAACTCCTACTCATGCTAGTGGGTTTCATCTATTTACTGTGACAATGACAGGTCATGCAGAGGATAAAGGGGTTCAATTACCGCAGCAAATAACAGTTGTATCGTTGTTGTCCTAATGCAGTAAAATAGAGCAGGAGCGAGAGAGTGGGATTGTATCGGAATGAACAAGGGGGTTTTGCTTGCCTGGTACTTCTGAAGATAGTATAGTTCTTCATCGTTGTCATCGAACTCATCGTCGAAACCACGTCTATCGGGAGGGGACAAACACCGGCAAACAAGGAAGAACACAATCAATGCAATGCACAATATGATGCATGATCATTACATGGCAATATGCTGTTGATTGGGCTAATGCAACTGGCAACAGATTAAATGAAGTTGGTTTGAATACAAGATTCAAATTCAAACTCCATATAAGACATTTCAATGCCATTAATTCAAATTGTCATATACAGTGGCTGTAAGTTGTTTAAATATGCATGAAAATGGTACAGATGGATTCCTTGAATTTTTCTGATAATTTTTCATATATAAATTATTTCATTCTGAGCTACGGTTGATTTTATATGAATTTTTAGAAGTTTTTGCTATTTTCTGGAATTTCCTGAATTATTTTAAATCCAGAAAATGACTTACTGCGTCAGCCTGACGTCAGTGTGACATCAGCGGTCAACGGGGCACGGTCCGGTCAAACCTGACAGTGGGTCCCGCATGTCAGTGTAATTAGTTTAACTAAATTCATTTGGTACTAATCCTAGTTAATTAGCAGGGCTGGACCCCACCTGTCATTGACCCAGGGGGTCAAACTGGGCCCACCCGTGGTCAAACGGGGTCAGCGGGGTCAAACCCGCCGGCAACTCGACGCTGGCGAGGCCCAAGACGGTGGCGGCCGTCGGAAACGCGCTACAGGGCACGGGCAAGGCCGTTCTTGGGCTTGTTGGAGAGCTCTAGCAAGCGCACATCTAGTGGTGGTTGAGGCCGGGTCTATCGTGGCCGGAGCCAACGACGGTGAGCTCCAAGGCGGCGGCCGGAGTTCGGCCATGTGCGGGGTTGGGGCTGCGGCGTGCAAACGCAGAAGCTGAGGCGCTAGCGAGGCACTACGCAATGCGGCTGCCATGTTGGTTAGCACGGGATGACCAAATGGTCGCCGGAGCGACGCCGGCGACAAGCTCGAGCGGAGGCGAGCTTCGGCCTCGATGAACACGACGGCCACGGTGTGGAAAAGGACGGGGCGTTAGGGGGAAAATGACCGGAGGCTCACAACGCGTCGATTGAAGTGCTCGTCGGGCTCGGGGAAGGCCTGCAGTCGACGGAGCGATGACGGGGATCGCCGGATCCCACGGAAAAAGACGGCGGCGTTCGGGACGAAGCAGGGCTTCCCGACCCGTGTGTCTCGGCGAGGATGAGTAGGGCGACGGGGCGGTTCTTTTAGACACGATGGAGAGGTGGGGCAGTGGCTCTGGGCGCGGCAGTAGTGAGCAGTGGCGACGGTGGCCCTCGGTGCAAGCGAGAGGAGAGCCAGGGAGGGAGAGAAGCTCGGGGAGAGAGGGGAGAGGTGCAGAGCGTCCGGGGGGGGGTGCATGGCGTCTCCAGGGGGGTCGAGGCGCAGGCAGGCAACCAGGCAGGAGGTGGCCAAGCGCGACGGCGGTGCTCGCCACCGAGCTGCTTCATGCGCTGGCACGGGAAGAAGACAGGCATGCCCCTGGTGGTTGGGCTGCCAGGTGGCTGGGCCTGCTGGAGGAGCTGGGCCAGGCTACAGGGAGGCCATGTGAGGTTTCTGCCCTTTTTTTAGTTTAGTTTCTGTTTTCTATTTTTTTTCTGTTTTGTTTTGATTTAGTAATTATACAAAACCATTTGATAAAATGCTGAAAATAACTGTGGGCACTTGTGAAATTATTCCCAAGAGCCCTCAAGTAGTTTCAAAAAAAATTTAGAGAATTTAAAATATTTATAGGATTTAAATGCAATAATTCAAGTACAATATGAGTTAATTTAAAAATCCAAAAATGATCTAAGAATATATTCACCATTTTTGGCAGAGGTTTCCACCTTAACCAGAAATCATGAACTTTTCTTAGGGACATTTTGGGTTTATTGAAAAGATTTTATGGTTGACCCTATTTGATTTAATTTTGGTGCTAGGGTTTGTCAATCCCCATTTCAACTTAAATAAAATTTAAACATGATGCAACAACCAAGCTAGTCCAAGTGCATAGCAAGGCTAGGGATGTGACAATAGCATGTAAGCTCTGAGTCATATATGCCTGATGTAGCCCTTCGTTTAATTCTTATATTTCATCTCATTCAAAATCAATTAGTTTTTATAAAAAAACTAAGAATGCGGGAATAGGAAAAACATGGGATTATATAGTGGAATGTCGTCTTGAATCCTACAGGATTGTACGAGTGTTTGATTGTGCATAGAAAAAACGCAGAATTCTTTCAAAGTGGTTTGAGTGGATGGGATGTTTCCTATGAAATCTAGTGCAAATGAATCATATGGAAAAATTCCTATGGTTTACAATTCTACGAATAAAACAACCAAGATAGGAAAAATTCCTAATGATTAGAATCCTCCAAAATTCCTTTGAGAATCCTTTGAGTCAAAGAAGCCCATAATCTATTTTATGATTCATGGAATTGTGCGTTGTAAAGCATAAGGTAAAAACAAATAATGGCAATTCAACTAGAAAAAAAGTTTGGGCAGTTATGATATGGAAGATTCTAGAACAAAAGAGAACCACTATTGTTTTGAGGTTTGTGCATTATGCTTAAGTTCAACCATGGAGTCTGCTAGATTGTACATGTGGAAAAATCCGGTGGGGGCTAGAAGATGGTGTGAGGGGCTGAGTGGAGGGAGACTATGAAGGAATGCACAAGTGCGAGATCGATATTTAGAGAGAGGGGGCGAGAACATGGCTGTTGCGTGCAGTGGTGGAGCCATGAACAATAAATGAGCTAGGGGGCAAGCATTGCTAATCCTTTACGAGGAGGGTCAATTCATGAACTTAAACCATTTTTAGCAGCAATTGTCTAATGATCACATTCATATTAGCCTCGATATATAGTGATGTTAGGGGGGGCAGGGCCCTTACTGCCCCCTGTCTTCGCCATTGTGCACGCGTCTGAGAGATGAAGCGGAAGGCATGGATGATGAGAGGGGGGCGTTGGATATATAATTAATGTGGTTGTATTAGCTATATATGTTAATCCTATATAGAGAGGTATAGATTGATCGATGTGGACGTGGGAAAGAGGGTGAGATCTCACTAGATATATTGATTGATCGGTTGTGGAAAACTATGAAAGACCTAGCTATATACACACATACATAGAGGAACATTGATCGTTGCACATGCACGCGTGAGAGATAAAGAATGCCCGATATGATAGAGAGGGGGATGTGTGTGGGTGTGTGCCTTCATGGGAGACCGACCTGAAGAAAAAGATTCCATGTGTGCGATGGATAATGCCGACTGGTAGTGTGTGTGCATGCATGCACGAGAGAGAGTTAGTGGTATAATTATAAAGAGAAGACGACTGTGTGGGTGTAAATGACTAGGTGAGGTCATAATCAATGTAAAGTTGAATTCAAATATTTGAATAAGAGATCCTGATGTTTGAAACCCATGCATGCATGAATATAACGGAGATCTGCGCGGTGTGGTTTGGAAACGAGCATGTTGTAATGTATACACATTTAACAAGGTCAGACTAATTTGAATTTGAGATACTGATGGCAGACATCATTTGGCCACGTCGGATCCGTGCATGGACACACTATTCTAATTGGAGATGATGGGCGGCTTTCGCATCACATCTATATCTATACCCCTATATATATATAATATTTTATATATTTTTATATTGTGTGCGGTTAACTTTATCTTTGAAAGGTGGTCGTTGGATGAGGCAAATCCGATGGTCCAAAGATGGCAAATTTGAGCAATACTGGCCGTTGGATATCATCTAGATTCCACCAGATTTCGCCACATGTATAATCTAGAAGACTCCATGGTTGAACTTAAGCATAATGCACAAACATCAAAACACAAGCACTTCTTATTTGTTCTAGAATCTTCCGTATCAGAATTGCCCAAATGTTTTTCTACATGATTTTCCATTATGTGTTTTTTACTTTATGTCTTACAATGCACAATTCCATGAATCTTAAAATAGATTAGCTTTCTTATAAAAACTAGATCATTTTGAATGAAATGATCTATAAGAATTAAACGAACATCTACATCATGCATATATGACTCAAAGCTTACATGCTAGGGTAGCTCTTTGTGTGGCGATCGCCACCGTATTTTTCTTCAGTGTTGAGCACTTTGTTCCATCTACGGTTGAGCGTAACCTTCGTGGCCTTAAGCCTATGCTTATGCTTCTTCAAGCTTCTCGCGGTGGCGATAAGCCTTCTTTGGAGGTCCTCTTGTTCCAATTGTCTTACCGGGATGATGAGTGCATCGTCATCCGAACTGTTCTCCTCTCCGAAGACAGGTTTATGAGTTTTATCTTCGCCAATGCTATGATTGGACAGTGGCTCCGGACTATGTCCGACCCTTGGCTCATCCTGCTCCATCACTGGGTCCATGGGATCGTCGTTGCCTTTGGAGTTAACCAAGGTGTTATTCTTTCTTGCGTTGTTATCGCTGTTTTTACTGTGGCAGGATTTAGAGCGGCGTCGACGTCATCACTTTGGTTGCTTCTCAAGAGGATTATCCTCAGTCGCATCCTTCTGTTCCTCGCCGTTGTTTTCTTGTGGTGTGTCCACCATATATATATATATATATATATATATATATATATATATATATATATATATCATATGATGAGGTGGCTGTCCAGCGCCCTGTGGGCGGTGGTTCCTGTTCCTCTCCTGCATCGTCGTCCATACCGTTGATGTCTTCGGAGTCGAAATCAAGCATGTCGGTTAAGTCGTCGACAGTGGCTATTAAGTGGCTGGTGGGTGGGGAACGAATTTCTTTGCTGTCCGCTTCCCACTCCAGCCGGACATAGTTCGGCTAAGAGCCCCCTGACAGGGAGAGAGACTTTAGCGAATCCAGCACGTCGCCCAAGGGCGAGTGCTGAAAGATATCCGCGGAGGTAAACTCCATGATCGGTGCCCAATCAGATCCGCTAGGCACGGATGCACGCGGTTCGTAGCCTATGGCCAGAGACGAGTCCGAGTGTCCGACGACACAGATCACTTTGGAGGCGAAGTCTGTGTTCGGCTCTAACGCCGTTGAGTGTGCGGCCTCCGTGGCGGGGTCCATCCACCCGTCCTCGGATGGCACGATCTTCTCCGGATTAAGAGACGGGGCAGCCGCAGGTGTGATCTTCTGAACACCGTCCGATGGTAGATCTAGGTCATGCTCATCATGACTGTTCGGCACACCTGTCCTGGCTCGAATCCTTCAAAGATCAAGTCTCCGCGGATGTCGGTGGTGTAGTTCAGGCTTCTAAACCTGACCTGATGGCCAGGGGCGTAAATGTGGATCTGCTCCAGATGGCCAAGCAAGTTGGCCCGCAGAGCTAAGCCGCCGAATACGAAGATCTGTCTGGGAAGAAAAACCTCACCTTGGATTGCATCGTTGCAGATGATTGCAGGAGCCATCAAGCCTTATCGTGACGACACAGTGGAACTCTCAATGAAAGCAGCAATGTCGGTGTCAAAACCGGCGGATCTCGGGTAGGTTGTCCCGAACTGTGCATCTAAGGCTAATGGTAACAGGAGGCAGGGGACACAATCTTTACCCAGGTTCAGGCCCTCTCGATGGAGGTAATACCCTACTTCCTCGTAGATTGATCTTGAGGATATGAGTATTACAAGAGTTGATCTACCACTAGATTGTAGAGGCTAAACCCTAGAAGCTAGTCTATGATTATGATTGTTCTCGTCCTACAAACTAAAGCCTCCGGTTTATATAGACACCGGAGGGGGCTAGGGTTACACAGAGTTGGTTACAGAGAAGGAAATCTACATATCTGAACTGCCAAGCTTGCCTTCCAAGCAAAGGAGAGTCCCACCCGGACACCGGACGAAGTCTTCAATCTTGTATCTTCATAGTCCAACAGTCCTGCCAAAGTATATAGTCTGGCTGTCCGAGGACCCCCTAATTCAGGACTCCCTCACCCCCTCTTCTCTGTCTCATTTGCATGTCGTAGCGCCATTCCCCAACGTCACCGAAGCTCCCCGCCGTTGCGCTTCGTCATCACTGTGGCTAGAGCGGACGTAGCTTGAAGCCGAGCACACCACCGTGCTCAACGCGTCCTCACGTGCCCGTAGCAACCACCGTTCCTCCTACCGCTCGCCTCAACGCCGTGCACGTGCGTGCCCAAACTCCTGCCGCCGTTGTCGAGCTCGCCGGCGTCGTTTCCGGCGTTCCCGCGTCCAACCACTTGCACCACTGGATGTGGTAGCTCCCCAACTACGCGTTAGCACGTCTCCGCCGTCGATTTGGTCACCAGAGGACCAAATCCGAGGCCCTCCGCCGCGCCTGGCCTCACCGGTGTCGAGTCGCCGGCGGGTTTGACCCGCTGACCAGGGGTTTGACCTCCCCTGGGTACGGACAAGTGGGACCTAGTCCCTGCTAATTTTGGTTAAGTGTTAGTTAAACTTAATTAGCCGTGCTGAAATTGACATGTGGGCCCAGGGCCTTAACTAATATAGATTAGGATTAGATTAGTGCTAATTAACTAAGGTTAGTTAGTTAGACACTGACATACGGGTCCCACTGGTCAGGTTTGACCTGGACCGACCCGTTGACCCGCTGATATCACTCTGACATCATGCTGACTTTGTAATGTTTTCTGGTATTTTTAATAAATCAGAAATGATTTATTTATTTCACAAAATAGTTAAAACTTCTAAAATCATAGAAAATCAACCGTAGCTCAGAATGAAATAATCTATATATGAAAAATGATCAGAAAAATCCAATCTATCCATCTGTACTAGTTTCATGCATGATAAAGCAACTTAACCTTGTTGTTTAGTGCAAAACATGATAAGGCATTAATTAAATTCATAAATTGAGTTTGGGATTGAACCTTTGGTTCAAAATGACCCAAACCCATCTGGTTGTAGTTGCATTAGGGCAACACGCTCATATTGCCATGCCATGATCATGCATCATATTGTGCATTGCATTGATTGTGTATCCTTCTATGTTACCGGTATTTGTCCCCTCTTAGTAGACAACGACCCGACGATGAGTTTGATGACACCGATGAAGAACTATATTATCTTCAGAAGTGCCAGGCGAGCAAAACCCCCTTGTTCATTCCGATACAATCCAACTCTCTCGCTCCTGCTCTCTTTTACTGCATTACGATAACAACAATTCATCTGTTACTTGCTGCGGTAGTTGAACCCCTTTTCCTCTGCATGACCTGTCATTGCCACAGTAAATAGATGAAACCCACTAGTATGAGTAGGTGTTGTTTGAGCCCTGATGTGCCTACTCATTCATGCTTGTTTGTCATGCCTGCTACTGCTTAGAGTTTGTGTCAGGTCTGATTCATCGAGGATGAACTGGAAAGTTGTGAACATGTCCTAATTTTGAGAGCTAAGTGTGTTTAACATGATTTGGTGAAGGTATCGATGAGAGGCCATGTAGGAGTACATGGTGGATTGTTTCATTGGAACCATCCTTAAGCACCAAGATATGTATGTTTGATTTAAGATTCAGCTAATACCATGCATTGGACCCGACACCAATGGACCCTCTCGGCTTGTTAACCACCCTAGTCCTCTGTCCAGGAGTTGCAAGTAGTTTATGGTGTTTGTAGTATATTGGAGACCGTGCATAGCGCTGACTCTCTAGGTGGGCTGTGATGCGGTAGGTACGTGGCCGGGTATGCCGGGCACCTTTTTGGTGTCTTGGAACCCTGTACACATCGTTTGGGGCCGTATGTGGAAATCTCGGCCGGACTCCCTGCGGATGGAACCTGAATAGGCGATAAACCTGGACTAGAGACTTGAGTGTTTCGGCAGGCCGTGGCCGACACCCTCGTTGGGCTTCCGCTTGAAGGTTGTCGAGTACATGTCATGTAAACGACGATAAGTGGTGGAAGTGTGTGTGAAGAATTACACCCCTGCAGGGTTAACATCATCTATTCGAATAGCCGCGTCCGCGGTAAAGGACTACTTGGTTGCCTATACAGTTCATAGACAAGTGAAAGTGGATACCCTAAAATGCGCAAGATAAGCGTGAGTGCTATGGATGGTGTTCTCGTAGGGAGACAGGAGTGGATCCATAGTGGTGTATTGATATGGTGAATATGTGGACTCGTGTGCGCCACCTCAAAAGAGTTGCTTGCAGTCGTAGTTCAGGTTGGACACTGAGTAAAGCTGGCTTGCTACAGTTAAACCCCACCATCCTTTTGTTGATACTGATGCATATGTAGATAGTTTGATGTAAGTCTTGCTGGGTACATTTGTACTCACATTTGCTTATTTTATGTTTTGCAGAGAGACTTCAGTCTCGCTAGTAGCTTCCTGTGGACTTCGACGTTTAGCTTGTTACCTCAGCTATGATCTTGTGCCCTTGGCAGGGTCTTGTAGATAGTCAGGCTTCTCAGCCTTTTTCATTTATAGTTGTCTGTACTCAAACAAGTTAAGCTCCCGCTTGTGCTTATTGCTTGTATGACTTGAATGCTAGGTCATTAGACCCATGTTTGTAATATCAGGCTCTTCGGAGCCTAATGAATAAATACTTTGAGTCATAGAGTTTTGTTGTGATGCCATGTTGTATTTGCACATATCGAGCATATTGTGTGTATGTTACTGAATTGCTTGGTATGTGTGGGATCCGACAACCTATTTGTTTATTCTTGGTAGCCTCTCTTATGGGGAAGTTTCTCCTAGTGCTTCCACTGAGCCATGGTAGCTTGCTACCGCTCCGGAACACTTAGGCTGGCCGGCATGTGTCCTTGTTCGTTCCTGTGTATGTCCCTTCGAGGAAATGTCACGCGGTGTCTACCGGAGTCCTGTTAGCCTGCTACAGCCCGGATTCTCTGGAGTCCTATTAGCCCAGCTGCTACAGCCCGGATTCACTCGCTGATGACTGACACGTTCGTTGCTGGGTCATGTATGCCTGTCCCTGTAAGTTAATGCCACCTTAGGTTTACGACTAGTCATGTCGGCCCGGGGTCTCTGTTATATGGATGCTAGCAACACTATCATATACGTGAGCCAAAAGGCTCAAATGGTCCCGGGCCAGGTAAGGTGGAACCCGTGGGGATACTATGCGTGAGGCCACAAAGTGATATGATGTGTTACATGCTAGATCAGTGTGACTTAGGATCGGGGTCCTGACACGGTCCCTCTCACCTGGGAGTGAAGCACCGAACGACTGGGTCATGTACTTGGATGGCACCTTTGCGTGCCAGGGTGCGGGGGCCGGAGCCGTGCTCATCTCGCCCACCCAAGACAAGCTCTATTACGCCGTTCAGCTTCGTTTCCAGCACGGCGAGAAGGTCTCTTACAGCATCGCGGAGTATGAAGGCCCAATCGCCAGCCTGAAGGCCGCGACCGCTTTGGGTGTAAAGCGCCTCACCATCATTGGTGACTCCCAGCTCCTCGTCAACTTCTCCAACAAGGTATACGAGCCTAAGGATGAGCACATGGAGGCGTACCTCGCAGAGGTGCGCAGAATGGAGAAACAATTCATGGGCTTGGAGCTGCAGCACGTGCCGTGCGACACAAACAAGGAGGCCGACAACATCGCCAAGAGGTCGTCCAAGCGCCAGCAACAGGAGCCTGGCGTCTTTGTGGAGCGCCTCTTCAAGCCCTCAGCAGCCCCACCGGCTGCGGAGCAAATGCTGCCTTGGGAGGAGCTTCCCCCACCGCCAACTTGGGAGCTCCTGCCTACGGCACAACCTCAGGAGCACGCCTACTCCTCACGCTCGAGCCTCAGGAGGGGTCCTGGACCGAAGAATTCAAGGCCTACCTGCTACGGGGAACCCTGTAGGAGAAGGAGGAAGACGCGAACTGCGTGGCTCGGCAGGCCATGGCCTACTGCCTTCAGGATGGTAAGTTATATCGCAAATGACCCAACGATGTTTCCTTGCGGTGTATCTTGAGGGAGCAGGAGTGCGAGCTGCTGAACGACATACACGACGGAGACTGCGGGCATCATTCACCATCGCGCACCCTAGTGGGCAAGGCGTTCCGCAACGGATTCTACTGGCCCATGACACTCAGTGACGCAGCCGAACTGGTGAGGTCCTGGGTGAAGCTTACCAGTTCCATGCCAAGAAAATCCACCGGCCTGCTCAGGGCCTTGAGACTATCCCGCACTCGTGGCCATTCGCGGTCTGGGGGCTGGATATTTTGGGGCCATTTGCCCGAGCGCCCGGGGGCTACCACTACCTCTACATCGTCGACGACAAGTTCACCAAGTGAGCGGAGGTGGAGCCTGTGTGTACCATCCCCGCCGGCTCGGCGGTCAAGTTCATCAAAGGCCTCGTAAGCCGGTTTGGGGTCCCGAATCCCATCGTCATCGACAATGGCTCATAGTTCACTAGCAATATGTTCAAAACATATTGTGCTAATCTTGGAACGCAAATATGCTACACCCAGTGGCGCACCCCAGGAGCAATGGTCAAGCTGAGCGCGCCAACGAGGAGGACTTGAGAGGCCTCAAGACAAGGACCTCCAAAAAGGAGCTCGAGGCCTGCGGTAGGGGCTGGCATGATGAGCTCCAGTCCGTGCTGTGGTCCATCCGCACCACCGCCACCAAGCCAACGGGCGAGACCCCGTTCTTCCTCGTCTACGGAGCTGAAGCGGTTCTCCCTCACGAGGTCAAACACTGCTCCGCGCGGATCTTGGCATTTGACGAAGCACGCCAAGACGCCATGCGGGGGATGGATCTCGTGCTGGGGGAGGAACGCCGCCGTCAAGCCTCGCTTCAAGTAGCAAGTTACCAGCAGGGGTTGCGATGGTACCACTGCTGTAGCGTCCGCTCCAGGATGCTCGAGGTGGGTGATCTTATCATAAGGCGGGTGCTCTCCATGGAAGGGCTGCATAAGATCTCACCCATGTGGGAGGTCCCGTTTAGGATCGCTCGCGTCTCCAGGCCTGGCACTGTACACCTGGAGACGGGGGACGGGATCCCCATCCTGAACGCCTGGAACATACAGCACCTCCGGAAGTTCTACCCATGAAGCAAGGCCCAATGCATGTGAAGGTCTCCGCTCGTTACCCTCTCACATAATAATGAGTGGGCCTGTACATGCCCCGGAGTCTCGGGAGTGCCGCCCTCGGGCGCGGGGGCTCCCTCCCACGTCCTAGTGGCAGCACTTAGCTCCGCGCTAGCGAGAAGACTAGACTGGGTGCCGGACGCGGCTGCTCATTTGCTTTCTGTAGCTGGTTGCCATCTTTCAATGGATCTGGAGTTCTTGTGTTTCTCGATCGTCTAGTTGAGTTTTCCTCTCTTCTGCCTCGCTCGCCTTTTTTGTCTTGTGTCAGGGAGGATGGTAGTTGCTTGACTCTCTCTCTCGCATGCCTCGCGCGGGGGCTAGGTAGGTGTGTCCGCGTGCCGGGCCAGCCCAGGACACAGATACAGCTCGCCAAAGGTGAGTACCCTATGCCTGAGGGCTCACGCAAGGAGGAACAGGGTACCCAACGAACACCCTAACGAATTCAGCAGATTCATGATGCTTTCCAAGGAGCAACTCCCTAGCCGGCAACATGGAGGCCTCCCCGGCTACCAAAGGTGCGCCCTCGCGAGGCAAGAGGCCACCCCCAAGCATATCAAGCTAAGTTATCCCTACACCCGCAAGGAGCACAAATATCATAGCATAGCACAAAGGCAATAAACATAGCATAGTGGCGTAAACGTCACAGTTCATCACATGCCCCAGCAGGGCTACACCCTTTTTTCAAAGGCAGGAAGAAAGGAAAGGTTAAACAAAAGTGGTCCACACAGCCGCAGCAGCTCATGGGACCCTGCTCCAAGGACCTCCCGGGCGCGGCTCAATCTGAGCCCTCCTCAAGCCCCGCCGACGCATGGCGGCGGGATGACCTGTCGCCATACTTGAAGCGAGCCCGGCGGTGAGGTGGTTGATTGTACCCACCGCTGTTGGTTCTCTTGCTGGTAGAGTAGTTGTCGTCGCTGCATGAACCACGACCGTCGCCAAGGGCAGGTTCGCCCTCGGCCTCGTCACGACCATCGCCAAGTCCGAGATAGCCGTCGCCACCGCTGTCTACATGGCAGCACCCTGCATGGTGACCATCTGCCCTGAACATCTTCATGAAGAGGGTCGCGGCACCGTCATAATCAAAGTGGAGGGTGCATCGACTGCCCAAGCCGCGTGCGCGGGTGAACATCTGCCAGCCACGGGCTAGGGCCACATTACCCGCGGCAGAGATCTCCACCATGACCCATGGGGCCTCACTGCGGCAACCATCGACTTGCAGCCAGAGGCCCTAAAGACCTTCGGCCGGCAGCTCACGAGTAAAGGAGCACGGAAGCTAGAGCCGGGCACCGGTCGGACCCTCCGACCACATGGCGAACTCTGGCAGCGCCTCTGTCGAGTGGAAGCGCGGCCGGGGAGGCCGGGCAACCACGGAGCGCCATCCCGTGGCAAGGGGGTTGCCTCGCCGAGGGCGGCCTCCACCGCGAGAAGAAGTGCCGACGCGGCTGCCAAGGATGGCGTCGACCCCAGAAGGAGTGCGCCGACGCCCACGGGGCGCCGCTGCAGGGGTAGCGGCATGCTTGCGAGGGCGTCCTTGCCCTCTCTTGAGTGGCGGCATGTTCAGCCCCTCCTGGTGTGATTTCCCCTTCTCCGCGGCGGAGAATCTCTTCGTCGGCGCCATAGGCGTCTCAACAAGACGGCAAGGAGGGAGGAATAAGGAAGAGCAGGCGGCGAGAAGGCGGAGTCTCGTCAAGTCGGGCAGTTGCCGAGGCAGCATGGGGAAGCGGAGACGCCCACGTCCATTCAGTCGCCATGCGTTGACCAAGGCCGAGGGCAGTTAGGGCCCGTGACGCTCCGCCCTTGTCCTTTGGCTTCGACTCGAAGCCAAGTTCGAGCATGCCTTGGGCCCGGGGGCTACTGTCGGCGTCCTGGGAACGGGCGTACCCAGACTTGCCTACCTGCGGCCCATGACGTGGATCCATCAACGGCCTCGTACGACCCAACTTTAGCAACCACAACTCATGACCCTAGCGAGGCGGACGACAACAAGACCTCGCCGGGGGCAGCCTCGCCAGGCTAGCTCCAAAGGAGAGGAGATATCTATGCAAGGAGCACCTCGCGAGGTTCACATGACGTGAGCCATGATGACCAAGGCCAGGCGGGCGCCAGCGGGCGTAGTGTACCAGTTTCCTCTTTGGTGCCAAGGGGGCAAGCGCAGGCGCAGAGTCCCGAGGATCAAGGACATGTTTCCATATCGGTGCAAGAAGACCAAGGACGGCCAGGATGGCAGGACGGAGGTCATCGTAGAGCCCGGCGCGGCATCATCGCCAGAGTCTTTGGCAGGCGAAGACCGCTTTTGTCAGGATAACTTGTACTAGCTGTTCCCCTTCAAATTCGGTCGTTGTGGGATCCCTTCCCGCCGATATTTGGGAAGAGGACCAAGGCCACTATAAATAGGACTAGCCACCACCATATGAGGGCGAGATCCATTCCACCCTAACCACACCACAGGCTCATCCGAGCCAAGAACACCTCTCCTCCGGAGGTCGTTCGCTCTCTCTACTAGTTCATCCTCAGCCCAACGGGCAATCCACCACACACACTGGAGTAGGGTATTACACCACATGGGGGCGCGAACTAGTATAAACCCCTGTGTCTCCTGTTCTAACTGTTCGTCGAGCTAGGCCATGGAAGCGTAGGGCGAGCGCGCTGGGGGGAGAGTGTACTTCATGCGCACCCCAGAGTTCGAACCTCTCTAGGGTCAGCCGAGCCCGAAATCCGACACCATGCCAAGTTTCATGGTTTTTGGGTGAGTTTTTGATTTACTGGGATTTAAAAACCAAGATTCTAAATGTTTCAGGATGACAACAAGTTTGTAATTCATTATCATTCCTTAAATGAGACCTAAACATGCACCAAATTACACATGTACGATTTCCCAGTCATTTTGCTTCACTGGAGCATGTGCTTGTAGTTCAAATTTGAATTATGGACTACATTAAATGCGTAGAAAACTTAGTAATTCGTGATATATATACAATGCCCAAACGTACCCTGAAAGTTTCAAATTTCAGCCTGACACTCCTGTTATTCTATGTTGCCTATAGAAAACAAAGTTCAAGGCGAGAAGAGGCAGCGATTATCATTTCGCCCACAGGAGGGGCATGTTTCCCTACCGGAACCACGAGGGTTGCGCAGGCTCCGGTTTGTAAGAGGCTTGTAATATAGCTTTGCCCAAATTGGACAATTATATGTACCATGTAGTGACACCATGCCAAGTTTCATGATTTCCTGGTGAGTTTTGGATTTACAGAGATTTAAAAACCGAGATTCACAATGTTTGTGTCCAAGCCAGGACGGCGAGACGGTTGAATTTGTTCCGATTCATTCCATGGGAACTAAACATGCACCCCAAGGAAACATGTACGTTTTTCTAGCCATTTTGGTGCACTGGAGCATGTATTTGTAGTTCGTATTTGAATTATGGACATTAAATGCCTAGAAAACTCAATTAATGAATAAAAATGGTCAAACGAACCCTGAATAATTTCAAAGTTCAGCGCGAATCTCCCATTGTTCCGTGTCGCATGTAGAAGAAAATACAAGGCTAGAAGAGGGAGTGATTATCGTTTGTCCCACAAGGCGACACGTTTCCCTATCGAAACCACGAGGGTTCTTGTGACAGGCTCCGGTTTGTAAGAGGTTTGTAATAAAGCATGGCCCAAATTGGCAATGTTTTTACCACGACATATATGTGCCATGACGTGACACCATGCCACCTTTGATGACTTTCTGGTGAGTTTTGGATTTATGGGGACTTAAAAACCGAGATTCGAAATGTTTGAGGACGAGCCAGGACACCGTAACGGTTGTAATTCGTTCCCATTCCTGGCTTGGGACCTAAACATGCACCCAAGGACACATGTATAATTTTGCTAGCCATTTTGGTGAACTGGAGCATGTATTTGTAGTACATATTTGAATTATGGACATTAAATGCCTAGGAAACTCAATTAGTGTATAAAAAGGCCAAACGAACCCTGAATAAGTTTAAATTTTAGCACGGAAATCATATCATTCCATGTTGCCCGTGGAAGAAAATACAAGGCAAAAAGAGGCAGTGATTACGTTTTGCCCACAAGGGGAACACGTTCCCCTATCGGAACCATGAGGCTTCTATGAGAGAAGCTCCGGCTTCTGTAAGAGGTTTGTGAGGGAGTCCTGGACTAGGGGTGTCCGATAGGCTTGATGGCTTCTTTAATCAACAACGGTGTAGTCCAGGGTGAGACTTTTCTCCCCGGACAGATCTTCGTGTTCGGCGGCTTTGCACTGCGGGCCAATTCGCTTGGCCATCTGGAGCAGATCGAAAGCTACGCCCCTGGCCGTCAAGTCAGGTTTGGAAGCCTAAACTTCACGGCTGACATCTGCGGAGACTTGATCTTCGACAGATTCGAGCCACAACCAAGTGCGCCGCACTGTCACGGTGGGCATGATTTAGTTCTGCTACTGGATAGTGCCCTGGAGGCCGCACACGAGTCCTCTCTGACCCATAGTTCGGAGCTGACCATGCAGATCGAGGACAGGTGGCTGGACACCGCCTCGGGGGCTGCAATCTCTACGGCGATGGAGCCGAACACTGACCTTGTCCTTTGCAAAGCTCGTGACTCCGAGGCGCCGGACTCCTTGTCGGACTCCGAACCTCCTGCGCCCCTACCAATCGAATTCGATTGGGCGCCGATCATGGAGCTCACCGCTGCGGACATCTTTCAACACTCACCCTTTGGCGACATCCTGAATTCGCTAAAGTGTCTCTCTTTATTAGGAGAGCCCTGGCCGGACCACGGTCACGACGAAGAAATTCAAAGCCCTCCCACCACCCACTTTGTAGCCGCTGTCGATGACCTAACCGACATATTAGACTATGACTTTGTAGACAGCGATGGTATGGACGACGATGTCGGAGAAGACCAAGAACCAGCACCTACAGGGCACTTGAAAGCCACCTCAATTCATGATATATACATGGTGGACACCCCAAAAGGGAGCGATAATGAGGAACAACAGGACGCAGCGAAGGATAATTCCCCCAAAAAACAACCAAAACGGCGACGCAAGCGCCGCCCCAAGTCCCGCCTCGATAACAACAGCTCTCATAATGACCCAGCCATAGCGCAGGACAAACCAGTGGGCGACGAACATGCAACCAAGCAGCCATCCGAATAGGATGAATCGGATAATCAACTCACCCTCGGCGAAGACAACAGTCCGGACGATCTCACACCGGACACACCACCGGAGCATAAGAACCTCCAAAAAAGGCTTGTCGCCACTGCAAGAAAGTTGAAGAAGGAGAAGCGGAAGCTCAAAACAGCGGAAGACATACTCAGAATGAGGTGGAGCAAAGTACTCAAGACCGCGGACAAATATGGCAATAGCCAACAAACAAAGAGCTACCCGAAGCGCAAGCTGCTACCCGAATTCGACGAGGAGGCCATAGAGCCCCCACAATTAAAAAGCAAAGAGGCCGCCTGGCCGGATAGACGACCAGAAGGCAGGCCAAGAGCGGCAAGCGGCGCCGCACACAAGCCTGCACATGGCACACATAAATATCTTCGCAAAACGGATGGCCCGGTCAGGTCCATTTATGGGTCGAAGAAGAGGGCCCCAGGAAGTAACATAACACGCCTAGTGTTCGAAGATAACGGCACACCCAAATACAGGGGCGCCGCACACCCACTATGTTTCACCGATGAGGTGCTGGATCACGAATTTCCAGCGAGGTTCAAGCCCATAAACATAGAGGCATATGACGGAAGAACAGACCCCGGAGTCTGGATTGAGGATTACATCCTGCATAGACATATGGCTAGAGGAGATGATCTCCACGCCATAAAATATCTACCCCTCAAGCTCAAAGGGCCAGCCAGGCATTGGCTCAAAAGCCTCCCAGAAAAGACCATTGGAAGCTGGGAAGAGCTCGAGGACGCATTTAGAGCAAACTTTCAGGGGACTTATGTCCGCCCTCCGGATGCAGACGATTTAAGTCACATAACCCAACAGCCCGGAGAATCAACGCGCAAATTCTGGAACAGGTTCCTCACCAAAAAGAACCAAATAGTCGACTGTCCGGACGCCGAAGCCTTAGCAGCTTTTAAACATAATGTCCGAGATGAATGGCTCGCCAGACACCTCGGCCAAGAGAAGCCGAGGCCAATGGCCGCGCTGACAAGCCTCATGACCCGCTTTTGCGCCGGGGAAGATAGCTGGCTAGCAAGACGCAGCACCAGCGACCCGAGTACATCCGAGATCAGAGATGGAAACGGAAAATCATGGCGCAGAAAGGAACAGCGCCGAAATAAAGAAAAGAGCCCAAAGAGAACGGCGGTTAACGCCGGATTCAAAAGCTCGCGGCCGAACAACAAAACACTGCCCCTTAAGGACAACAGTGACGAGCTATCCAACCTGAACAAAATTTTGGATCGGATATGTCAAATCCACAGTACACCCGGGAAGCCTGCAAACCACACCCACCGAGATTGTTGGATCTTCAAACAGTCCGGCCGACTCAACGCCGAACACAAGGGGCTCGACACGCCAAGCGAGGATGACAACGAACCCCACCAGCAGAGCGCGGGAGAACAAATGACTTTCCCACAAGAAGTCAAAACAGTAAACTCACTTCATGTGATACCATGGAACAACAGCGCGGCACTCGCTGAGGTACATGCTGCACGGTCCACCCCAGCGGAACCCCAAGATTGGATGTCAAAACCAATTACTTTTGACCACCTGGACTACTCCAGAAGCGTCCGAAACGCAGGATAGACTGCTCTGATATTGGATCCTATAATCGACGGACTGCAATTTACGCAGGTCCTAATGGATGGCGGCAGCGACTTAAACCTGCTATATCCGGACACAATCCGCAAGTTGGGGGTAGACCGTACTAAAATTCGACATAGCCGCACTTCCTTTAAAGGAGTGATGCCAGGCCCTCCTGCCAAGTGCACGGGCTCCTTACTACTAGAAGTCGTGTTCGGGTCACCCGGCAACTTCCGACGCGAAAAGCTAATTTTTCATGTCACCCCATTCAAAAGTAGCCATCAAGTACTATTGGGACGTGAAGCTTTTGTCCGCTTTAATGCAATACCACACTACGCATCTCTTACACTTAAAATGCCCGGTCCACGCGGCATCATCTCATTAAAAGGTCGTTCAAGACCCCGGACACAGCTAGAACGAGTCCAGCATAAATAAACTAGGGCCCCCCTAGCCACACACCCCTTTACAAGAGACTGTGCGTATGAGCAACAAGGAGCCAATAAAAGCTCAATTTTTTTTCATTTATTCATGCTCTGTTTTAAATACATTTTTGACACGATTTCTTTTCAAACCAAGTTCCTCTCTTTTACAGATGAACAACGTGTTACACCCGTCCAGGATACAGCACAACGGAGACACAGGCGCAGACGTGCAGTAGGGACCCGTTGCAAGGATTCTTTTCAGATTAAGACCCTGCGTAAACCTTTTTTACTGTCTCTTGTTGCTATACATCCCCTGGTTTCTCATCATAACCAGAGAGGAGGCTGACGTTTTGGCATCGGCTGCATCAGAGGATCTTGCGTGTACCTGGACACTAGGGGCTTAGGGCATTGATCTGCCCGTCATCACAAAGACTGAACACCTCAGGGAGTGTTCGGCGTCTCGAGTTAGGCCTTATATGCATCAGCTGCGAATCATGTCTTTGGTCAAATGTTGGGTTTGCCCGGCTCCTGTGTTTTGCTGCCTTATGTTCCGCATCGTCGGCTAACGCGGCAGCAGGAGAACTACTGTGATTGTGCCCCGGTTCGGCCGGGTGAGCGCCTCAGTAGACAAAGCCAAAAATTGACTGTCATGATGTAGCGAGAGACTGGTCAACCACTCGATCGACCTCAGGAATGTTTAGAATTCCTCCGCTTTGGCGAAGGACCGCTTCCCGGTCAGGCACACACGCGCCCCAAATTCGGAGAGCGCGGTGCCCCTAGGGGCTATATCGTAGCCCCACCTTCGAACTCCTATGGCTAAGTGAAAGTGATAAAGCATTATAGTCTGGTTGCCTCGTTTGCTACGCTATCACCTCCTTAACAGGACCAAGACGTTGGATTAAGTGTGAAAACACGCTATTTCGCAAACACCCCCGCACCATGTGCATGGGGGTTGAAGCCGAAGACTGCCATCTTTCAGGTTATACACAAGTATACATCAACGGCCGCACGGGAGATGTTTCAATACTTGAACGCACAAGTACAAAAAGTGCTTATATTGTAAACATTATTTTACAAAACCATAAAGATCATTTGAACATGACATTTTTTGAGCACTGCGACTCTATTACACGAGCACCACGCAGAACTTCCCCAAAGTAGTGCTCGGCGGGTAACCGGCTCTCGTCCGAACCCCGGGTCGCAACAACGGTGGCATCCATTTCCGTCCAGTGTGTCTTCACACGGGCGAGGGCCATCTGTGCACCCTCTATGCAGGCCGACTGCTTCATCGCCTTTATATGCGGCACCGCCCCAAGGAATTGCTGCAATAAGCCGAAATAACTCTTCGGCTTGGCCCTATCCGGCCAGACATGAGCCACGATATCTGTCATGGCAAGTCCGGACAATCTATTAAGCTCGGCCCACTCAGCCAGCCGATCGGTCAGCGGAAGTGAACGCTCCGGACTATGGAATTGAGACCAAATTAGATCTTCCATCTCGTGATCCTTCTGACTTCGGAAGTGCACAACAGCATCTGCCGCACTCGCCGCTAAATCCATATAAGGATCCTCCGGACCCCACAGCTGGCCAAGCTGAGCATACTTCAGATTTGTAAACCTCCTGCGCAGCAGAAAGGGCTTGCCAGCCACAATATCTCCGGCCTGGCGTAGCTCCTCCTTTATAGCCCTCATTGCAGAACAGGCATCCTTGGCTTCGGCCGTGGCCCGCGTTATTTTTCAAGAACCTCATAGCGGTCGGTAACATCTTTCACCCTCACGGCCATTTCGCCATTTCCTCCCTCCTTCGGCAGTGAGCAGCCCTCTCGGCTTCTAGCTCTTCGGCCGCCCTCGAGGCATCCGCATCACTCCTTCTGGCTTGCTCCTTAGCTCGAGCAAGTTCTGCCCGAAGGCTCTCCACAGCAGCGGCACCATCTGCATTAAGCACAAATGTTGTAAGGAATGGGCTTCAGCTCCCTTACTAGGTGACCCCGGAGAACAACCCTACCTTGTGACTCGTCAAGTCGCTCATTGACCAGCGCGATGTCCGCATCCGCAATGTCAAGTTGCCACTTTAGTTCGGCAACTCCATCAGTCCGGCTGGCCATGGAACATCCGCCACCTGCATAGGAAAGGCGAAAATAAATACCTGAGATTTTGATCCTCGGCACGCTGTCGCTCTCGACAACCTACCGAGTCTCAGGGGCTACTATCTATACAGGGCACACTTTATGTGTAAAACTGTCAAAAGGTATGTCATTTTTACGTACCTCAAACCCCGCCAGCAAAATCCTGACGGCATCATGCAACCCGCCTTCGGCGGACGAAATCCTTCCAATCACCATACTCATCAGTGTACGGTGACCGTCTGAGATAGACGCCCTCTCAAGCAGATCCTTCAGCTCCCCCGGCCGCACACCAGTTGGTGCCGAACTCTCCGGCCCTGCCGGACTCGGGGATACCCTCCGTGATGACACCTCAGGTTCGTCCGCCCTATCCGACGGTGCGGCAGATGGAGGCGTCTCACTCTCCATCATCTCCGGACGAAGGTCCCCCGATGACGAGCTCATCTGAGAAGGACGGAGATCTGAACTACAAGTAAAAACTTCGGTTATCCTCAGAAGCGAAAATAGGGATGTTGCTTATTACAGAACCCCCCTTTTTCTACTTACGGCTCGCTGGAGGGCTGATTCCTTAAGGGAGATGGTGCGGCCGGGGCCTCCCCGGACGCACGACCCTCTGGTGAAGATCTCTTCCCCCGCTTCGAGGCCTTGGCCTCTGGGTTTTCAGAAGCGGTCCTCTTCTCCCCTTGGAAGGGGGGATTCTCGATCCCCCCTTTCTCAAAAGCCTCCTTGGTAGAGGCGGCAGTGTCCCTGTTCTCCCCTTCGCCTTCCTCTGAAGGCGCAACCTTCAGCATCCTGACCAGCACGGGATCCGGCACGGTCTCCGGGAGGGGGGCTGGACACCGTATCAGTTTCCCTTGCGCTATCCACTCCTATTCGAGAGACGGTGGGTTAAAAGGCAAATTCAAGAAGGCGCAAACAAACAGTGTGTCCGGATGCAGGGCCACTTACCTGATCATCGGGGTGATTGCAGCTTAGGCCGGAATCCTCGGTCAATTCCGGACACATCTCTTGTGATCCGAAGAACAATTTATACATCTCCACGGGTGTCATAACCATGAAGTGTTGGAGAGCTTATGGCCCCTCTGGATTGAATTCCCACAGGCGGAGGGGGCGACGCTTGCAGGGCAGGAGACGTCGAATCAGCATAACCTACATCACTATGACTAGGTTGATCTCCCTCTCTTGGAGGTCTCGAATCCGGCCCTGCAGCAGGGGTACGTCCTTTGACGGCCCCCAGTAGAGCCCTTGGTTGACCCACGACATCAGCCGCTGTGGAGGGCCCGAGCAAAAGATGGGCGGTGGCTTCTGCCTGCTGCCCCTAGGAGCGGTGATATAGAACCACTCCTGTTGCCACAAGCCGAGCTCCTTTTGGAAAGAGCCCTCGGGCCATGGAGCATTGGCCCTTCTGCTTATAACCGCCCCGCTGCACTCTGCTTGACGCCCCTCAATCATCTTCGGCTCCACGTTGAAGGTCTTGAGCCACAAACCGAAGTGGGGGGTAGTGCGGAGGAAGGCTTCGCAGACAACGTTGAATGATGAGATATGGAGGATGGACTCCGGAGCCAGGTCATGTAATTCCCACCCGTAGTAAAACATGAGCCCTCTCACAAATGGATCCATCGGGAAGCCTAAACCCCAACGGAGGTGGGACTTAAACACGACGCTTTTGCCGGGCTCTGGGGTGGGAATGACTTGCCCTTCGACGGGCAATCTATGCGAGATCTCGTAAGTCAGGTACTTGGCTTCTCTCAGCTTTCGCACGTCCTCTTCCGTGATGGAGGAGGGCATCCACCGGCCCTGAAGGTTGGAGCCGGACATTGTTGAAGGTCCGGAGCGCTCTAATCTGGGGCTCTGGGTGTTGGAACTCGGGGCGAGGGGTAGATTCGATTGAAGATTGAACAAAAGAGACGAGCCTTGGTTTCATTATAAACAAGGAGAATACCAAGAGCCATCCCCGTGACCATTTGGGACTCACCTTCGATAGACGAGGTGTGGCAACGAGCACGGTTGGGTTACCCACGTCCGTATTGATGGGAATCCCGGAATAAGGGGAACACGATCTCTGCTTCGACAAGACGTGCCAAGGAAACCGCTTCGCTAAACGCGCTGAGGTGGTATAATAAAAACAATTCAAGTAAAGGCTTGGTGGTGGCGTGATGTCATGCCACGAAATACGTTAGCAGATTGAACTTGTGTGCATATTATTCTCTCTACGGTGGTATGTGGAATTTATTTTGCAGAGCCGGACACTATCCTGGTGTTCACAATCTTTCATGGATTTTTCGAAGGAGGAACCCGCCTTGCAATGCCGAACAATATGCGCTCCGGACTCATCGTCATTGAAGCCTGGTTCAGGGGCTACTGAGGGAGTCCTAGACTAGGGGGTGTCCGGATAGCCAGACTATCATCATCGGCCGGACTCCAAGACTATGAAGATACAAGATTGAAGACTTCGTCCCGTGTCCGGATGGGACTTTCCTTGGCGTGGAAGGCAAGCTTGGCGATACGGATATGTAGATCTCCTACCATTGTAACCGACTTTGTGTAACCCTAGCCTTCTCTGGTGTCTATATAAACCGGAGGGTTTTAGTCAATAGGACACACAACCATTATAACAATCATACCATAGGCTAGTTCTAGGGTTTAGCCTCCTTGATCTCGTGGTAGATCCACTCTTGTAACACACATCATCAATATTAATCAAGCAGGACGTAGGGTTTTACCTCCATCAAGAGGGCCCGAACCTGGGTAAAACATCGTGTCCCTTGTCTCTTGTTACCATCCGCCTAGACGCACAGTTCGGGACCCCTACCTGAGATCCGCCGGTTTTGACACCGACAGTTTGTAATAAAGCTTGGCCCAAATTGGCAATGTTTTTTCCATGACATTTACGTGCCATGACGTGACACCATGCCACCTTTGATGACTTTCAAGGTGAGTTTAGGATTTATGGGGATTTAAAAACCGATATTCCAAATGTTTGAGGACGAGCCAGGACACGGGTACGGTTGTCGGGGTTTGGGTACGACATATGCCAAAGGATGGCTTATCATGGTGGGGGCGAGTAGAACGTCGTCGGTGCCTGGAAACGGGATGAGGCGAAGACATGCATGCCGGTGGATCTTACCCAGCTTCAGGGCCCTCCGAAGAGATAACACCCCTACCGCTGCTCTGGTGGGTCTCCGCATGGTCACTAAGGCAAAGTGAATACAAGGTTGCTCCTAGAGCTGTTTCTGGAGGTAGGAGAAGGCGAGGCTAACTTTCTCCTCCTTGTGTGATCTCGTCTAGTGCTAATGGATTCCAACCCTTTGCATGGGTGCCCTGGGGGGTTTATATAGGCCTACCCCCCAGGGGTACAATGGTAAAACCGGCTGGGTGAGGGTCCCAGCCGTCTGTCTCTCAGGCGCCGTCTTCTCCGCCGACTACTAGGGCCCGCCGACTGGTGGGTCCCGCTGACTTGCCTGGTACGGGGCCGACAGCCCTTGTCCGCCGCGGGCGGGTCTTGCTGGCTGCAGATTACTGTAGTCGTGCTTCTAATGACGCTGGCTCGGTCATGGGGTCATGGCAACAGTGCCGCCGCCTGATGGGCGATCTCTGTTGCCATTCTCGTCGTGTCTGGTTAATGGCGTGTGGGGCCCGTGGGAGGGGCCGGCCGACTCCTGGGGGCCGACTCCCAACGGGTCCATCTCTTGGCGCTCTTGCCGTCTTTAGTACTCCCGCTGACTGGTAGGCCCCGCCGTCTCCGGGCCGTACAGACAGGCCGTCATGGGCATAGGGATCCGCCCCCAAGAGCTGATGTCAGGGCCGGCATGGCAATAGTGCCGCGCCGGATGGAGACCTTCGTTGGTACGGCGCACAGTGGCCATGCCTGCCCTTAAATAACAAGGTGGTTGGAGTTGCAGGCCGACTTCCTATAGTCGGCCTCTCCAGAAGTCGCTGGACAGGAGTCGGCTTATCTTGGAGTGGCCTTCTGGGACTCGACTTGTCTTGGAGTCGCCTCTGGGACTCGGCCTAACTGGGAGTCGCCTCTGGGACTCGGTTTATCTTGGAGTCGCCTCCTGGACTCGGGTTCTGGGGCTCGGGTTAGCCTACCCGTGGCCCATTACTCCGACAGTAGTCCCCGAAGCTGGTGAGGCTCCGAGGGTGATACATCGTGGGGCCTCAACAGTTTCATTCCTCTGGTGGTGGAATTCAGGCCTTGCTAGTCGTCTTCCTTCAAGCCGACGGGCTGGAGTCGGATTCACTGAGGGTCATGTTGCTTCAAGCCGACTAGCTGGAGTCGGATTCACTGAGGGCCGTCTTGCCCCCTCAGGAGTTTTGAAAGTCGCGGCGGGAACTAGGCGGCGTGCCTGACACGCTTCCCCGCGGCCGCTCTCCGCGGACCCATCGCGCGGCGCCACACGGCAGGGGCAGTCTGCCCACTCACGCGCGCGATGGGACAGGCCGTCGGGCGGGGCCCGCCACTACCACGCCTCGGCCCGCGAATGGATCCGTTGCGGCCGCGCGGACGGTTGGGTTTCCCACGTCGTTACTGCGCGGAGTAACTTCGTGGGGTAAATCGTGGGGGGGCGTGGGGTCCCATGCGCAGTTAATCCCACGTTGCCCCATCGGCTTCTCAGCCTACGGGCCTATAAGTAGGCGGGGGGAGCGGGACGGCGAAACACGCGCGCCCATTCCTCCCTGCTCCCCCGCTTCCTCTTGCCTCTTCTTTTTCTTGCCATCGACGCACCAAGCCGCGCCGCACCCGCAGCAATGAGTTCCTCCTCCGCCGCCGCAGCTCCTGCCGTGCGCTCCAGCGTGTGGGACAGCTCTGCGGTGGACGACGACCTCATCGAGCACCTCCGCAAGACGCACCGGCTCCCCGGCGCGAACCTCGTGCAAGCCCGCGTCGCGCCAGCGGGGGAAATAAGGCCGGCGCCGGAGGAGGGCGAGCCGGTCATATTCTGCTCGCACCTCATGCGCGGCCTGGGCCTGCCGGCGAGCGGCTTCTTCCGCTCCTTCTTGGAGTTCAATGGGCTCCAGCCGCACCACCTCACTCCAAACACGATGGTGCTGCTGGCCGCCTTCGCCACCCTGTGCGAGGGTTTTCTTGGCGTTCTCCCCACCATCGAGCTGTGGGGAGAGTTCTTCCAATCGAAACTCGGCACGCACGTCGCCGGCATACCGGCTCAGTGCGGCGCCTTCATCGCAATGCGAAGGTCGACCGCCGACAATCCATTCCCCTCCATCGCGCTGATCAAGTCGGTGAAGATGTGGCAGCGGTCGTACTTCTACGTGAAGAATGTCGCCCCAGAAGGCGACTGGGTCAACACGCCGGCTGGGAGGCTTCCCAGCCGGTCCCATCGGGCTAAGACACTGACTCCCGCAGGCGCCACCACCGTCGCGCGACTCCGAGTACTGACGCAGTCGGAAGGCTTGGTCGGGGCCGACTTGCTGGCCACCTTCGTGGTGCGCCGAGTCCTCCCACTCCAAGGCCGACCTCATCTGATCTGTCAGATGAGCGACCATCGGGACCCGAGCCGGATGTGCGCCAGGGACATGCCCCACGCTTAGGTGGCGAACATGGTGAACCACATCGCGAACTGCGAGCTCGCCGCGGACTGGCAGTTCGGCAAAGAGCCGTACTCGCGCGCCAACCCCTCGCCAGTGGTAAGTTGTATATTTTGCTCTTCTTTTTTTCTTTGTAGCCGAATCCGACTTCTGATACTCTTGGTTTCTTCGAGTCAGAACCCCCTCATCCAGCCTGCAGCCGGCGCCATGGGACTTCCCCGCGATTTCGCTCCAGATCGAGCGGAGAGCGACATCAATGACCCCGACTTGGGGGCAGCGGTGATGGAGGCCGACGCCGAAGGCGGAGGAGGAGGAGCGGAAGGCGGCTTCAGGCCCTCGGCCACCTTCGCTGACTGGCCAGAAGACGACGCCGAAGGGGAAGTCGCCCCACGCCGCCAATCGAAAGTCGGCCACCCAGGCGCCAGTTCCTCCGCCGGCGTGGCCGGTCAAGTCGGCGCTGTCGGTGTCAAAACCGGCGGATCTCGGGTAGGGGGTCCCGAACTGTGCGTCTAGGCGGATGGTAACAGGAGACAAGGGACACGATGTTTTTACCCAGGTTCGGGCCCTCTCGATGGAGGTAAAACCCTACTCCTGCTTGATTGATATTGATGATATGGGTCGTACAAGAGTGGATCTACCACGAGATCAAGGAGGCTAAACCCTAGAAGCTAGCCTATGGTATGATTGTTGTAGTTGTTGTTGTGTCCTACGGACTAAAACCCTCCGGTTTATATAGACACAGGAGAGGGCTAGGGTTACACAGAGTCGGTTACAATTGTAGGAGATCTACATATCCGTATTGCCAAGCTTGCCTTCCACGCCAAGGAAAGTCCCATCCGGACACGGGACGAAGTCTTCAATCTTGTATCTTGATAGTCTTGGAGTCCGGCCGATGATGATAGTTCGGCTATCCGGACACCCCCTAGTCCAGGACTCCCTCAGTAGCCCCTGGACCAGGCTTCAATGACGATGAGTCCGGCGTGCATATTGTCTTCGGCATTGCAAGGCGGGTTCCTCCTCCGAATAATTCATAGAAGATTGTGAACACCAGGATAGTGTCCGGCTCTGCAAAATAAATTCCACATACCACCATAGAGAGAATGATATTTACACAAGTTCAATCTGCTGACGTATTCCGTGGCGTGACGTCACCCACGGCCAAGCCTTTACTCGAATCGTTTTTATTATACCACCTCAGCGCGTTTAGCGAAGAAGTTTCCTTGGCACGTCTTGTCGAAGCAGAGATCGCGGTCCCCTTATTCTGGGATTCCCATCAATACGGACGTGGGTAACCCAACCGCGCCATTGATTGTGGCGCTTGGGAGATAAGCAAGTTTTATTAGGCCGGTGGGGACGCACAGTCTCATCCGCCCATATATAAGGGGATAAGGATCCACCCTTTTAACCTACGCCTTCTTCCTCCTTTGCTTATCCATCTCCGCGCACTCGAGCTCCAGCGCCCAAGTCCGCACATCTCACCTCGACCTTCTCCAGCCATGTCCGGAGCGAGAGGCAAGTGGATGGCCTCCTCCGTTACGGAGGGACACATCGAGAAGCTGCGCAACGCTGGATATCTGTCCAGCGACATCGCGCATCGGCTGCCTGACGAGGGGCAGCTCATCCCCACCCCCAGGCCCTATGAGAGGGTGGTATTCCTTCCCCATTTCCTCCGTAGACTGGGCTTCCCACTCCACCCCTTTGTCCAGGGGCTCATGTACTACTACGGCCTGGACTTCCATGATCTGGCCCAAAATTTCATCCTCAATATCTCGGCATTTATCGTCGTGTGTGAGGCCTTCCTCTGCATCCAGCCCCACTTTGGTTTGTGGCTAAAGACCTTCAATGTCAAGCCGAAGGTTGTGAAGGGCAGCCAAGCGGAGTGCGGAGTTGCCATGGTGGGCAAAATGCCCAACGTCACTTGGCTCGAGGGTGCCTTCGTGGAATCCATCAAAGGGTGGCAATCGGGGTGGTTCTACATCACCGAGCCGCGTGACCCTAGATAGGTAGAGGCCCCCGAATTTAGATCTGGCATCCCCATGCAGCTCACCTCCTGGAAAGAGAAGGGCTTGCTTTGGGGTAGTTCGGAGGAGCTGACCGGACTCCGGTCCTGTCTCCAGACCCTGGTGAACAAGAAGCTTAAGCTTGTCAACATGATCCACGTCATGCTCGTCCGCCAGATTCTCCCCTGCCAGCAACGGGACTTCAATTTGTGGGAGTTTGATCTGGCACAGCACCGGACCTTGAGCGGCCTCTTTGACACTACATACAAAGAGGCCTGGAGGGTGCTGTTCAAGGGCGCCGAAGCTCCCGCATCCGCTACCGAAGATCGCGGATTCAGCTCGCAGCGTCCAGCTGGCGAGGTGAGCCAGGTTATCCTTTATGGGACACTCACTTTTCATAGTTTGACTTTATGTGGGATCTAAACTCCCAATACCTTTAACAGGACTGGCAGAAGACGTCCGGACAGGTTAACTGTCCGGCTCCCCTTCCAGAAGACCCAGCGGACGCCCATTTGACAGGGCTGCTGATCCCGGCTCTTTACGTAGTGCCGAAGAAGAAGGCCAAGAAGAAGGCCACGGGAACACGAAGGAGTTCCCGACGTCAGGTGGTATCGGACTCATCGTCCGATGACTCCGAGGCGGACTCCTCCTCCGAGGAGGAGGAGGAGGAGAAAGAGGCGTCTCCCCCAGTGGGGGGAGAGAAGAAGAGGAAGGCCTCCCCGACAAGGGAGGCCGAAGGGTCCAAGAAGGAAAGGACCCTTCCTCCGGACTGTTCCGCCAACATCGGCGATGGCGACGAGGAGTGGCCCTCAAGGGCCAAGCCCCTGGCGAGATCGTAAGTATCAGGACACCTAGATGATTTACAATTTTTCTTTTTGTCACATAGTGTCTTTCTAATGCCGCATACAACCCTGTAGTCCGCCCAAGGACGATCTTCCCGCTTCGTCGAGCGGGTCCTTGGGCACATCGGATATGGATTCCCTTCCGACTGCCTCCACTCCTCGTGACGCTGACGACGCCGAGGTGGGATCCCAGGAAGGGACCCACCAGGAGGAGGAGGCTCCGGAGGTGCCGCAAGGCAACCTCTTGGACTTCGCACCGGACTCTGCACCGGAACCTGCAGTGGTTCCGGAGTCCGGCAGGCGGCCCCTTCGTAAGAAGGGCAAGACTGTGACACCGACGGCCTCCGTCCAACCGGAGGCGCCGGATAGCTTGCTAGAGGCGCTCAACAGTGCTTCCATCAAAGAAGAACACCGCACTGTCATGAGTGCGGTGATTCAGAAGGTTCAGCTCGCCAAGAGCAGGCTGACCGAAGCCTGCAGCAGCCTTCTAACAGGCTTTGAGGTAAGAATTTTAAGATATGTAATATAATACCGCATGACAGTAGCCCCTGATGCTCGGTTCGGTGTTCGAAAACAAAAGCCGGACTGAGGATCTAAAAAGAAATACGCAGGAGTCTGAAAAAATGTGTCAATATGGGATTGCAGGCTGTGCTGCTGACCTCTACCGCACTGACTGCGGAGGTCAATACCTTGAAGCAGAGCCTCGAGCGGTCCGAGAGCGAGCTCGACCGTGCCAAGAAGCAGCTCGAGGACAAGGAAGGTGAGTAACACCATATTTAAAGTTGTACCTTATAGAAAAGGATTTGGTTGCAAGAGAAATAACAAGGATAACGTGGGTACTCTAGGGGCCACGAATGAGGTGGCGACCCTGAAGGAGGCAGTGTCCGCGGCCGAACGCAATGCGGCCACGGAGCAAGCCGAGCGAGAGAAGCAGGAGGCGCGGGTGGTAGAGGTATAGCAAGAGCTCCAGGCTCTCGTGGAAAAGCACGAGGGTTTGGAGCGTGACTCGAAGACTCGAGAGTCCGAGCTTGCATCGGCTCTTGAGAGTGCCAAGGCCGCTAAGGCCGAAGCCCACAAGGCCCTCCAGGAAATCGAGGCGTTGAAGAAAATAGCGGTGGGTAAGGCATTTTTCATGCAAAGCAAGAATGTGAATGTGAATTACCTATTACTTACCCGAATTCGGAGCTCTCCAGGAGTGTTCGCAGATCTGCCTCGCAGCGTGTCCGATGCTGCCACTTTCTACCGGGCCGAGGAGGGGAGCTCGACGGAGAAGGTCTTTTGGTCTCAGTATGCTAAGGCCGGACATCCGGTGCCCGTTAGCGACCAGTTGAAGCAGCTGGCCGAGCTCCACAAGGTGGCCGAACAGGCCATGAAGGGCCTCATAGTTCGGCTGTGGCCCAAGGAGGCCATGCCTGGGAGCTACTTCGGCCTGGTGCGGCGGCTGGTGGATGCGTGTCCCTGGGTTGAAGTCGTCAAGCACTCCGCCTGCATTGAAGGTGCCCGTCGGGCCCTTGCCCGTGCTAAAGTGCACTAGGGCAGGATGGATGCTGAGAAGCTTTTGACGGACGCGCCACCAGCGGGCAAGAGGTATCGCACGCCCGAAATGTACTATAAGAGTGTCCTGAAGGGTGCCCGCATGATTGCGGGTGAGTGCTCCAAAGATGTAATATTTGATTAGACTCGCATTATGTTATCCTGTGCGCTGAAAACTTTGTTCATATGCGCTAAGAAATGCTTATTAATTTAAAATATTACCTTCTGTGCGGCCGTTTATCAAATCTGAGAGATGGCAAGTCGTCGGCTTCAGCCCCCATGCCACGAGTGCTGGGGTGTTCGGGATAAACTTGAGCGCTCTTGTTCCCATTTTTGGGTCCATCTAGGGAGGCGCTCAACACAAACGAACGAGGCAACCGGACTTATAATGCTTGAACACTCTCACTTAGCCACAGAATTCTATAATTTTGAATTTCGGCGAAGCCCCTAGTGTTCGGAAGACCGAGTTCGGGGCGCTATCCACGCCTGGGCCGGACAAAGCCCATTCCTCGCTCTGAGCGGCATAAGTCTTTAGGGACTCAGAAAAACCTCTCAAACAGCGACCAACTCTCGCCTTATCATGACGGTCAGTTTTAGCTTTCTCCACTAAGGCGCTTGCCCAGCTCAACTGGGGCGCAATCGCAGTGGTTCTCCCAGTGCTACCTTAGCCGATACAACGGAATGCAAGGTACCAAAACATGAGAGCCGGGGAAACCCAACTATTGACCCAAGACACGATTCGGAGCCGATGCATATAATGCTATAAGTTCGGGATGCCGCACTTGTGAAAGTGTTCAGACTTATCACACCATAATGTGGGGAACTTAAGCCCCTGGTGTATTTAGCCGTACCAGAGTGTACAGATGCGACATGTCATAAATGAACATATGCATAAGAAGGGAATGCAATTATAAGCAAAAAGCAATGCATTGTTTATTCAAAAAATACTGCCATAAATGCAGAACGATACAAGTAGTGCGGTAAGCAAGGGATGGGACTATTAAACATGTCCCCCTCCAGGGGTAGGCTACGGAATGGTGTATAAAACACGTATAATGCTCGAAATGGAGACCACCTGGATACTCGTCGTAGCTTTTCTCCTTCCCTGGCTGTTGCATCGTGAGTTTGGCAGGTCTGTCGTGGTAAATGGAGTCCTGTTGATAAAAAAAGATGACACACTTGGGAGCCCCTAGTGTGGTTAAGCCGCACTCTGGGCCTGTCGTGGTCGTGCCCCTCCCCCTATGCCCATGGTATCTCTAGAGCGTAATGATCTATGCGAAGGACCATTCTTGCAATTTTGCAAGGGCTGGGGTTGGGGCCGCACTGCTACGCGTGCTAGGAACGTGCCAGGTGGTCTTGTTGTAGGTTACTCCGGGCGCGTTTGGCCGTGTCCGGTCGCTTAACGGCCGGACTCAAGAATTGCCTTAAGAGGCTGCACTGTACTTCTGCCGCGAGAGCCGGTGTATGTTCCTCCGTTCGGAGAGAGCGTTCCGTGTTTCCGTTGACCGTGATGACTCCTCGAGGGCCTGGCATCTTGAGCTTGAGGTAAGCGTAGTGCGGCACCGCGTTGAACTTTGCAAATGCGGTTCGTCCGAGCAGAGCATGATAGCCGCTGCGGAACGAGACTATGTCGGAGATTAACTCCTCGCTTCAGAAATTATCTGGGGATCCGAAGACCACTTCCAGTGTAACTGAGCCTGTGCAATTGGCTTCTACTCCTGGTATGACGCCTTTGAAGGTCGTCTTTGTGGGTTTAATCCTTGAGGGGTCTATGCCCGTCTTGCACACTGTATCCTGATAAAGCAGGTTCCGGCTGCTGCCGCCGTCCATCAGGACTCTGGTGAGGTGAAATCCATCGACGATTGGGTCTAAAACCAATGCGGTGAATCCGCCGTGGCGGATACTGGTGGGGTGGTCCCTTCGATCAAAAGTGATCGGGCAGGAGGACCATGGGCTGAACTTCGGGGCGACTGGCTCCATCGCATATACGTCCCTGAGTGCACGCTTCCGCTCCCGCTTGGGTATGTGGGTTGCGTATATCATGTTTACCGTCCGTACTTGTGGGGGGAAACCCTTCTGCCCTCTATTGTTCGGCGGCCGGGTCTCTTCCTCGTCATCGCTATGCAGCCCCTTGTCATTGTTTTCGGCAATTAATTTGCCTGTCTGCTTCAATACCCAACAATCCCTATTGGTGTGATTAGCTGGCTTTTCGGGGGTGCCATGTATCTGGCAAGAGCGGTCGAGTATTCGGTCCAAATTGGACGGACCCGGAGTAGTTCTTTTGAATAGGTTTTTCCGTTGACCGGGTTTGGAGCCTCTGAATCCGGCGTTGACTACCGTATCCTCAGTGTTATCGCCATTAACGCGACGTTTGTTCTTGTTGCGACACGACTTGCCATTGCGGTCCTTGGTATCCAGACTGCTAGAATTTTTGCTGAGGTTGTTACTGCGGGCTAGCCAGCTGTCCTCTCCCGCGCAAAAGCGGGTCATGAGTGATGTGAGGGCTGCCATGGATTTCGGCTTTTCCTGTCCTAGGTGCCGGGCAAGCCACTCGTCGCGGATGTTATGTTTCAAGGCTGTGACGGCCTCTGCATCCGGACAGTCGACAATTTGATTTTTCTTTGTTAAGAACCGTGTCCAGAATTGTCTGGCCAATTCGTCTGGCTGTTGAATTATGTGGCTTAGGTCATCGGCGTCTGGTGGTCGCACATATGTGCCCTGGAAGTTATCAAGGAATGCGGATTCCAGGTCCTCCCAACACCCAATTGATTCTGCTAGCAAGCTGTTAAGCCAATGCCGAGCTGGTCCTTTAAGCTTGAGTGTGAGGTATTTGATGGTGTGAAGATCATCACCGCGGGCCATGTAGAGATGAAGGAGATAGTCCTCGATCCAAACCGCGGGGTCTGTTGTGCCATCGTAGGATTTGATGTTCACGGGTTTAAACCCTTCGGGGATTTGATGATCCATTACTTCATCTGTGAAGCATAGTGGGTGTGCGGCGCCTCTGTATTGGGCTATATCACGACATAGCTCAAGCGAGCTTTGTCTACTGTGTTCTGCCCTACCGGAGTTGCAGTATCCGTTGCGAAGGTCATCGGGGCGCCCACGCGATCCGTAGATCGATCTTGATTGTCTTGCCTTATCCTCCAATATGTCTCGCAAGTCCGGCGCATTCCCCCGTGGCTTCGTACTTTTCGAGCGATGCCGGGGTACGGTTCTAGTGGAGGGCCTGGAGGCCTCTCTGTCACGGCCACGAGGTGGTCGGTCATCCGTATTATGCGCTGGTGATGTGGGTTTATATGCTTCCACCTCTAATCGGGGTAGCAGCTTGCGTTTGGGGTAGCTTTTGGAGGGCATTTGAGTTCATGCTCTTCGGCCGCAAGGACTTCAGTCCATCTGTCGGCTAGCAGATCTTGATCAGCTCTAAGTTGTTGCTGCTTTTTCTTGAGGCTATTTGCTGTGGCCATAAGCCTGCGTTTAAAACGCTCTTGTTCGACGGGATCCTCAGGCACGACGAATTTGTCGTCATCGAGGCTTGCCTCGTCTCTGGAGGGAGGCATGTAATTACCATCCTCTACCTCTTTGTCTGCCGCTCTCTCATGAGGGCTGGCTTCTCCGTCCTCCTGTGCTGAATCTTGCTGGAGGGGGTTGTCTTCGGCACTCTCTGGGTGTTATTGTCTCCGGTGACGGAATCTCCATTCTTGCTGTCGCGGGATTTAGAGCCGCGCCGCTGACGTCGGTGCTTAGGTTGTTTCTTGGAGGGATCCTCCTCCGTTGTTCCATCGCCATTCCTGTCCTTTGGGTGTCCACCATGTATGTGTCGTATGACGAGGTGGTCTTCCAGTGTAACGCCCCGGATTCGATGCGCCAGGTGTCCGCCAATTATTCGTCATCATTGTCTTGTTATTTTCTTGCGTGTTGCATTTTGTCATGTCATCATCTGCATTTCATCTGCATGTTTTCAAAAACATGCATCCGCTCGGGTTCTCCCGGTTCTCTCTGTTGTCCGTTCGGAGTTCAGACCTCTCGCGCGTGCCCTGTCGCCCCCTCTCAGACCTTGTTTCATGTGCGGGTGTTAAACATTCTCGAAATGGACCGAGGTTTGCCAAGCGGCCTTGGTATAGCACCGGTAGACCGCCTGCAAGTTTCGTACCATTTGGAGTTCGTTTGATACTCCAACGGTTAACTGCGTAGCCCGTAACCCCCTCTCTCTTTGCTGCCCAACACCCCTTCCAAAGTGGCCCAAAACCTAGCAAACTCCCCTCCATGCTCTCGGTCGTTCGATCACGATCGCGTGGCCGAAAACCGCTCCTCATTTGGACTCTCCTAGCTCCCTCTACCTATAAATATGCCCCTCCCCCGAAATTCGCGGATCAATTCCACTCCTAACCCTAGCTTTTTCCCTCTCCGCCGCCGGACGCGTCCGCCCCCGGCCGGACACGTCCGCGCCACCCCGCCCAACCAATCAGAGGGCGCCGCATGGCCTCCCCCGCCACCCCGAGCTGCCGCTCGCCGCCGCCTCGGCGTCGGCGCTGCCTGCCGTCCGGCCGCGCCGTCCTCGGCCGGCCCTGCGCCGCCCTTCTCCAGCCCTGCCGCCGGCTACCGCGGGCCGCGCCGCCCCTTAGCGGCCCCGTGCATCGCCTCTGCCGGCGCCTCCACCTGCTTGCCGGTGACTGCCGCCGTCCGTCGGCGCCTCACCGAGCTCCCCCACGGCCGAGCCCCACCTCCTCGCCGCCCCTGCCATCTCCGGCATGCCCCGAGCGCCGCCGCTCCTCCCTCCTCCTTGCCTCGCCGTAGCCGAGCTCGTCGGAGCTCGACTCCGGCCGGATCCGGAAGGTGGGCGAGATCCACCACCTCACCGAACCAAATGCCCCCGTCCCTGCCCTGGATCTCCTCGTCCCGCACGCCTCCGTCCCGGGTTGACTTTTTCCCGGAGGTGATTTTCGGCCAAGTCCCCAGTTTCTTGCATTTTCATGCCTTGTTCATCATGCCGTATCTCTGCATCCGCAACTCCGTTTTGTGCGTATAATATGTCAAATTGTTCGTCTCAACGATTACTATATTTCATTCCATTGCATCATGTTCATTTGAGTTTATTTTGATGCCTGAATCATTGTTGCAAGAGTGCTTCATGATGTTGTCTGCTGTCAGTTAACAGAACATGCTGTTTTGTCATTTTTGCCATGATTGATGTGTGCATCCTATGAGGTTGATGTCTACATGTGTTTTGATCTATGCTATGTCTTCTTTACAGAGGTGCTTACCATGTATTTTAGTGATAAATTTTGTGACTAGCACAAGGATGCAAACTAGGCATCGTGATGTTGCTGATTTTAGTCCCTGTTCTGCTGTTATTTTGATGCCATGTAAACTTGATGCTACAGAGAGATCCATGCATATTTTGAGATATTTCAGTAAGGATGTTTTGTACATATGGTTATGCTCTATCCATTCATGCCTCTGGTTGCATTTATAGCTTGTTGTAGATTGTTCATATCTTGCTCCAAACTTGCTAAATGATGTTGCTGTCAGCCTGTTAACATGAAGTTCAGTTTTGCCATGTGATTTCCTAGTGTTTCATGCACCCTATGAACTTTCTATTGCCATGCTTAGCTTCACAAACATGTCTTCTTACTGTTGGTTGCCTTGCGATGCCATGTATTGCTCTGTGGTGAGTGGTTCAAGCTCATCAACATGCCTACTTATTGTTGTTCCTGCCATGTATGAATCTGTCATATAACTTGCCATGTTTACATGGGTGCCATCATATCTTCTGATCCTTTTTGGATCATGGTCAGTAAGGGACTTTTGTTATATGATATTAGTAGATTCATGCCATGCCTTTGTTTGCCATATTAAGTTCCTGTAACATGTTGTTTGATAGCTCTAAACATTGCAACCTGATGTTATTTTCTGCAAAGTCTGAACTGTTATCATTTGCAATCTTGCCATGTGTGTTTGAGCATGTTCTAGTAGTTTCTGGAGATAGCTTAGTGTTCATGTTTTGTAATACTTTACCTGTACTTCATGCCCATGTCTTTTGTTTTCATGTTGAGATGTTGTAGCTTATTGTTTTGATGCTTGCAATATGCCTAGTTGCTGTTTTGAACAGATTGTTGCTATAACTTGTATAGTGTGTGTGTTGAACCGTTGCTCCGTTCTGAGTGTGCTCTATATGAAACTTGCTTAGAATTGCATGTAGCTTCATATTATCATGTTGCATCCTTGTGTTTGGTGTGTTTGCTTGGTGTTTGGGTGCATTTTGCATCAATGCCATGTTTAACTTTTTTTGCTCATATCTTCTAGGCCGTAGCTCCAAATCTAATAAACTTTATATGTAACTTGACTAGAGTCTCGTGTAGATCATCTTGGTGCATCTTAACTTGCTGCTTAACAACTTGAACATAATGTTTATTCAGATCTGGACCAATTTCGAAATATGCATATGAGGACTTACCGGAATTGTTATATGTTGTTCCCGGCCTCATTTAAACTTGCTTTGATGTGTTGCTCTTCTTTGCATCATCTCTTGCCATGAGTAGCTTCATGTAGTCTTGTTTTGCATCATGCTTGGTTGCGCATCATGTCTTGTATATGTGTGGTGTGTTTACTATGTTGTGTGCTTCTTCTTGATAGTTCCCGTTTCGTTGCGATCGTGAGGATTCGTTCGTCTACGCTTGGTTCGGCTTCATCCGTTCATCTTCTTCATGGACTCGTTCTTCTTCCTTGCGGGATTTCAGGAAAGATGACCGCTACCATGGATCTCACTACAATCATTGCTATGCTAGTTGCTTCGTTCTATCGCTTTGCTGTGCTACCTATTACCTGTTTATCAAGCCTCCCATATTGCCATGAACCTCTAACCTTTGACACCTTTCCTATGCAAACTGTTGTTTGGCTATGTTACCGCTTTTGCTCAGCCCCTCTTATAGCGTCGCTAGTTGCAGGTGAAGTTGAAGATTTCTCCTTGGTGGACAGGATTTTGGTTGGGATATCACAATATCTCTTATATTATTAATGCATCTATATACTTGGTAAAGGGTGGAAGACTCGGCCTTATGCCTGGTGTTTTGTTCCACTCTTGCCGCCCTAGTTTCCGTCATACCGGTGTTATGTTCCCGGATTTTGCGTTCCTTACGCGGTCGGGTGATTTATGGGACCCCCTTGACAGTTCTATTTGAATAAAACTCCTCCGGCAAGGCCCAACATTGGTTTTACCATTTGCCTCACCACCACCTACTTTTCCATTGGGAGTCGCTCTCTCGAGGGTCATCTTTATTTTAGCCCCCCCCCTGGGCCAGTGCTTGTCTAAGTGTTGGTCCAAACCGAGCATCCTGCGGGGCCACCTCGGGGCAACTCGAGGGCTGGTTTTACTCGTAGCTTGACGTATCCGTTGTTGCCCTGAGAACGAGATATGTGCAGCTTCTATCGGGATTGTCGGTGCATCGGGCAGCTTTGCTGGTCTTGTTTTACCATTGTCGAAATGTCTTGTAAACCGGGATTCCGAGTCTGATCATGTCTTCCTGGGAGAAGGTATATCCTTCGTTGATCGCGAGAGCTTACCATGGGCTAAGTTGGGACACCCCTGCAGGGTATTATCTTTCGAAAGCCGTGCCTGCGGTTATTGGCAGATGGGAATTTGTTAATGTACGGTTGTAGATAACTTGACACCAGATCCGAATTAAAACGCATCAACCGTGTGTGTAGCCGTGATGGTCTCTTCTCGGCGGAGTCCGGGAAGTGAACACGGTTTTGGGTTATGTTTGACGTAAGTAGGAGTTCAGGATCACCTCTTGATCATTGCTAGCTTCACGACCATTCCTCTTGCTTCTCTTCTCACTCTTATTTGCGTATGTTAGCCACCATATATGCTTAGTCGCTACTGCAATCTCACCACTTTACCCCTTCCTTTCCCTTTAAGCTTTGCTAGTCTTGATACCCATGGTAGTGGGATTGCTGAGTCCTCGTGGCTCACAGATTACTACAACAACAGTTGCAGGTACAGGTTGTGCGATGATCCTGACGCGAGAGCGATGCTTGCTTGCGTTGAGTTCTTCTTCTGCTTCTTCTTCGATCAGGGGATAGGTTCCAGGTCGGCAGCCTGGGCTAGCAGGGTGGATGTCGTTTGAGTTTCTGTTTGTGTTTCATCCGTAGCCGGATGATGCTCTTATGTATTGTGATGTTGTATTCGTGTGGCATTGTATGCCTCTTGTATGTATCCCCTTCTATTATGTAATGTTGATGTACTGATATCCACCTTGCAAAAGAGTTTCAATATGCGGGTCTATCCTTGGTGGGACCTTCGAGTTCCTTTTGGATAGGGTCGCATATTGGGCGTGACAAGTTGGTATCAGAGCCTCGACTGACCCTAGGAGCCCCCTTGATTGATCGTGTAGTTTGGCCGTTGTTGAGTCTAGAAAAAAACTGTTTTTCGGAGTCTAGTTATATCGGAGAGTAAGAATTCTTTTTACTCCTCAGCCCCTTCGTCGCTCTGGTCAGGAATCTTGACGTAGGTGTTTTGAATTACTTCTCTTCCCTTTCAAATTTTCTTTAGGATCACGCAGTTGGTTTTCCGATCGTTGGTTCTCAGCTCTTTTGATCCGGTGCATTTCTCGTCAAGTCGACTCGAGCCCCTTCATCGTTGCCAAGTTCAATCCTCAGTTGTTTTCTTTTCCCACCCGCCCTCCCTTTTCTTCTTGAAGCCGGAGTTCGTAATCGAGTATCCATCCTACTCGTGTGAAATCTTTGCTTTCTTTCCTCAATGATTTCAAACGGTGTTTTCTCTTCAAGATATTCGTCGATTTCCCCTTCCAAGTTGATTTTGTTTTCCCGCCCTCCCACCCCTTTTCTTCTCGGAGCCTGAGTCTATTTCGACCATCAATTTCATAAGTGTGGAGCCTCCTCAGTCCTTCGTCAATCATTTCAACCGGTGAATTCTCGTCTCGGTGGACATTCTTCATCTCTTTTCTTCTCCGGTGGACTCAATTCAAGTTTTTCGGGTGATCATATTCTTTTCCTTGGATCATGTGTTCTCCTTGCTCGTGTGCCTCTCGCCAGTTTATCCTTCCGGAGTGTTCAAGAAATCTCAGGAGATTTGTCTGTGTTTCAATTAATTCGAGGTTGTCACCTCATTCAAATATTTCATTCCTTCTAGTGCATCATCTATCTCTTCAACAATCCTTTTTCAACGGTGTTTTCTCTTTTAGTGGGCCCTAACCCACATGTCTTTTCCCAGGATCTTACCTGACTCTTCTAATTCCCCCGGAGTTATTCTCACTTCTTTTCAAAGTGTGACGTAAGAATGAATCTCATTCGTCAGATGCCATCTCCAAGATCGCTTCCAAGATCATTTCATTGTTGGCTCAACCTCTTTGCTTTCCGTTCTTCCGGAGTTTCGCAACAATTTCGGTGGTGTTTCTCGTCGTCTTTCTCATCTTTGAAGACCGAAGAAGAGTTTTTCCTCTAAATCTTGTCTGTTCTCGCGAAGTTTCGTGGTTTTAGCTTCATGCTATCCTTTCGAATTATTCCATTTGTCAGATATTCTTTCCTTATCCCTTCCGTCTTGGTCCTAAGATCTCGGGACGAGATTTCTTGTTAGTGGAGGAGTGTTGTAACGCCCAGATTCGATGCGCCAGGTGTCCGCCAGTTATTCGTTGTCATTGTCTTGTTATTTGTTTGCGTGTTGCATTTTGTCATGTCATCATCTGCATTTCATCTGCATGTTTTCAAAAACTTGCATCCGTTCGGGTTCTCCCGGTTCTCTCCGTTGTCCGTTCGGAGTTCAGACCTCTCGCGCGTGCCCCGTCGCCCCCCTCTCAGACCTTGTTTCGTGTGCAGGTGTTAAACGTTCGCCAAGCAGCCTTGGTATAGCACCGGTAGACCGCCTGTCAAGTTTCATGCCATTTGGAGTTCGTTTGATACTCCAATGGTTAACCGCGTAGCCCGTAACCCCCTCTTTCTTTGCAGCCCAACACCCCTTCCAAAGTGGCCCAAAACCCAACAAACTCCCCTCCATGCTCTCGGTCGTTCGATCACGATCGCGTGGCCAAAAACCGCTCCTCATTTGGACTCTCCTAGCTCCCTCTACCTATAAATATGCCCCTCCCCCGAAATTCGCGGATCAATTCCACTCCTAACCCTAGCTTTTTCCCTCTTCGCCGCCGGACGCGTCCGCCCCCGGCCGGACACGTCCGCGCCGCCCCGCCCAACAAATCAGAGGGCACAGCGTGGCCACCCCCGCTGCCCCGAGCCGCCGCTCGCCGCCGCCTCGGCGTCGGCGCCGCCAGCCGTCCCCGGCCGGCCCTGCGCCGCCCTTCTCCAGCCCCGCCGCCAGCTCTCGCGGGCCGCGCCGCCCCGTAGCGGCCGCGTGCGTCGCCTCTGCCGGCGCCTCCCTTGATCACCGGCGACTGCCGCCGTCCGTCGGCGCCTCGCCGAGCTCCCCCGCGGCCGAGCCCCACCTCCTCGCCGTCCCTGCCATCTCGGGCATGCCCCGAGCGCCACCGCTCCTCCCTCCTCGCCTCGCCGGAGCTCTACTCCGGCCGGATCCGGAAGGTGGACGAGATCCACCAGCTCACTGAACCAAACGCCCCCGTCCCTACCCTGGATCTCCTCGTCCCGCACGCCTCCGTCCCGGGTTGACTTTTTCCCGGAGGTGATTTTCTGCCAAGTCCCCAGTTTCTTGCATTTTCATGCCTTGTTCCTCATGTCGTATCTCTTCATCCGTAGCTCCGTTTTGTGCGTATAATATGTCAAATTGTTCGACTCAACGATTACTATATTTCATTCCATTGCATCATGTTCATTTGAGTTTATCTTGATGCCTGAATCATTGTTGCAAGAGTGCTTCATGATGTTGTCTGCTGTCAGTTAACAGAACATGTTGTTTTGTCATTTTTGCCATGATTGATGTGTGCATCCTATGAGGTTGATGTCTAGATGTGTTTTGATCTATGCTATGTCTTCTTTACAGAGGTGCTTACCATGTATTTTAGTGATAAATTTTGTGACTATCACAAGGATGCAAACTAGGCATCGTGATGTTGCTGATTTTAGTCCCTGTTCTGCTGTTATTTTGATGCCATGTAAACTTGATGCTACAGAGAGATCCATGCATATTTTGAGATACTTCAGTAAGGATGTTTTATACATATGGTTATGCTCTATTCATTCATGCCTCTGGTTGCATTTCTAGCTTCCTGTAGATTGTTCATATCTTGCTCCAAACTTGCTAAATGATGTTGTTGTCAGCCTGTTAACATGAAGTTCAGTTTTGCCATGTGATTTCCTAGTGTTCCATGCACCCTATGAACTTGCTATTGCCATGCTTAGCTTCACAAACATGTCTTCTTACTGTTGGTTGCCTTGCCATTACATGTATTGCTCTGTGGTGAGTGGTTCAAGATCATCAACATGCCTACTTATTGTTGTTCCTGCCATGTGAATCTGTCATATAATTTGCCATGTTTACATGGGTGCCATCATATCTTCTGATCCTTTTTGGATCATGGTCAGTAAGGGACTTTTGTTATATGCTATTAGTATATTCATGCCATGATTTGTTTGCCATGTTAAGTTCCTGTAACATGTTGTTTGATAGCTCCAAACATTGCAACCTGATGTTATTTTCTGCAAAGTCTGAACTGTTATCATTTGCAATCTTGCCATGTGTGTTTGAGCATGTTCTTGTAGTTTCCGGAGCTAGCTCAGTGTTCATGTTTTGTAATACTTTACCTGTACTTCATGCCCATTTCTTTTGTTTTCATGTTGAGATGTTGTAGCTTATTGTTTTGATGCTTGCAATATGCCTAGTTGCTGTTTTGAACAGATTGTTGCTATAACTTGTAGTGTGTGTGTGTTGAGCCGTTGCTCCGTTTTGAGTGTGCTCTATATGAAACTTGTTTAGAATTGCATGTAGCTTCATATTATCATGTTGAATCATTGTTTTGGTGTGTTTGCTTGGTGTTTGGGTGCATTTTGCATCAATGCCATGTTTAACTTGTTTTGCTCATATCTTCTAGGCCGTAGCTCCAAATCTAATAAACTTTATATGTAACTTGACTAGAATCTCGTGTAGATCATCTTGGTGCATCTTAACTTGCTGCTTAACAACTTGAACATAATGTTTATTCAGATCTGGACCAAATTCGAAATATGCATATGAGGACTTACCGGAATTGTTATATGTTGTTCCCGGCCTCATTTAAACTTGCTTTGATGTGTTGCTCTTTTTTGCATCATCTCTTGCCATGAGTAGCTTCATGTAGTCTTGTTTTGCATCATGCTTGGTTGCGCATCATGTCTTGTATATGTGTGGTGTGTTTACTATGTTGTGTGCTTCTTCTCGATAGTTCCCGTTTCGTTGCGATCGTGAGGATTCGTTCGTCTACGCTTGGTTCGCCTTCATCCGTTCGTCTTCTTCATGGACTTGTTCTTCTTCCTTGCGGGATTTCAGGCAAGATGACCACTACCATGGATCTCACTACTATCATTGCTATGCTAGTTGCTTTGTTCTATCGCTTTGCTGCGCTACCTATTACCTGTTTATCAAGCCTCCCATATTGCCATGAACCTCTAACATTTGACACCTTTCCTATGCAAACCGTTGTTTGGCTATTTTACCGCTTTTGCTCAGCCCCTCTTATAGCGTTGCTAGTTGCAGGTGAAGTTGAAGATTTCTCCTTGGTGGACAGGATTTTGGTAGGGATATCACAATATCTCTTATATGATTAATGCATCTATATACTTGGTAAAGGGTGGAAGACTCGGCCTTATGCCTGGTATTTTGTTCCACTCTTGCCTCCCTAGTTTCCGTCATACCAGTGTTATGTTCCCGGATTTTGCGTTCCTTACGCGGTCGGGTGATTTATAGGACCCCCTTGATAGTTCGCTTTGAATAAAACTCCTCCAGCAAGGCCCAACATTGGTTTTACCATTTGCCTCACCACCACCTACTTTTCCCTTGGGAGTCGCTCTCTCGAGGGTCATCTTTATTTTAGCCCCCCCCCCCCGGGCCAGTGCTTGTCTAAGTGTTGGTTCGAACCGAGCAGCCTGCGGGGCCACCTCGGGGCAACTCGAGGGCTGGTTTTACTCGTAGCTTGACTTATCCGGTGTTGCCCTGAGAACGAGATATGTGCAGCTCCTATCGGGATTGTCGGCGCATCGGGCGGCTTTGCTGGTCTTGTTTTACCATTGTCGAAATGTCTTGTAAACCGGGATTCGGAGTCTGATCGGGTCTTCCTGGGAGAAGGTATATCCTTCGTTGATCGCGAGAGCTTATCATGGGCTAAGTTGGGACACCCCTGCAGGGTATTATCTTTCGAAAGCCGTGCCTGCGGTTATTGGCAGATGGGAATTTGTTAATGTCCGGTTGTAGATAACTTGACACCAGATCCGAATTAAAACGCATCAACCGTGTGTGTAGCCGTGATGGCCTCTTCTCGGCGGAGTCCGGGAAGTGAACACGGTTTTGGGTTATTTTTGACGTAAGTAGGAGTTCAGGATCACCTCTTGATCATTGCTAGCTTCACGACCGTTCCTCTTGCTTCTCTTCTCGCTCTTATTTGCGTATGTTAGCCACCATATATGCTTAGTCGCTACTGCAACCTCACCACTTTACCCCTTCCTTTCCCTTTAAACTTTGCTAGTCTTGATACCCATGGTAATGGGATTACTGAGTCCTCGTGGCTCACAGATTACTACAACAACAGTTGCAGGTACAGGTTGTGCGATGATCCTGACGCGAGAGCGATGCTTGCTTGCGTTGAGTTCTTCTTTTACTTCTTCTTCGATCAGGGGATAGGTTCCAGGTCGGCAGCCTGGGCTAGTAGGGTAGATGTCGTTTGAGTTTCTGTTTGTGTTTCATCCGTAGCTGGATGATGCTCTTATGTATTGTGATGTTGTATTTGTGTGGCATTGTATGCCTCTTGTATGTATCCCCATCTATTATGTAATGTTGATGTAATGATATCCACCTTGCAAAAGCGTTTCAATATGCGGGTCTATCCTTGGTGGGACCTTCGAGTTCCTTTTGGATAGGGTCGCATATTGGGCGTGACATCCAGTGCCCCGTAGGCGCTGGTTCTTGGTCGTCTCCGGCATCGCCGTCCGTACCGTCGATGTCTTCGGAGTCGTAGTCTAGCATGTCGGTTAGATCGTGCCAGTGGATACAAAGTGGGTGGTGGGTGGGCTTTGAATTTCTTCGTCGTCCGCATCCCAACCATCCTGACCGTGATCCGGCCAGGGCTCTCCTGATAGCGAGAGATACTTTAGCGGATTCAGAATGTCGCCGAAAGGTGAGTGTTGAAAGATGTCCGCAGAAGTGAACTCCATGATCGGCGCCCAATAGGATTCGATTGGAGGGGGCGCGGGAGGTTCGGAGTCCGGCGAGGAATCCGGCACCTCGGAGTCACGAGCTTCACAAGGGACAAGGTCAGTATTCGGCTCCATCGCCGTAGGTGTAGCAGCCCCCGAGGCGGTGTCTAGCCACCCATCCTCGATCTGCGCAGTCGGCTCCGAATTAAGGGTCGGAGCAGACTCGTGTGCGGCCTCCAGGGCACTGTCCGGCAGTAGAGCTAAATCATGCCCATCGAGATAGTGCGGCGCGCTCGGCTGTGGCTCGAATCCGTCGAAGATCAAGTCTCCATGGATGTCAGCCATGAAATTCAAGCTTCCTAATCTGACCTGGTGGCCAGGGGCGTAGCTTTCAATCTGCTCCAGATGGCCAAGTGAATTGGCCCGCAGTGTAAAGCTGCCGAATACGAAGATCTGTCCGGGGAGAAAGGTCTCACCCTGGACCGCGTCGTTGGTGATGAATGAAGGAGCCATCGGGCCTATAAGCAACAACACAGAGGAACTCTCAATGAAAGCACCAATGTCGGTGTCAAAACCGGCGGATCTTGGGTAGGGGGTCCCGAACTGTGCGTCTAGGCGGATGGTAACAGGAGACAAGGGACACGATGTTTTTACCCAGGTTCGGGCCCTCTCGATGGAGGTAAAACCCTACTCCTGCTTGATTGATATTGATGATATGGGTAGTACAAGAGTGGATCTACCACGAGATCAAGGAGGCTAAACCCTAGAAGCTAGCCTATGGTATGATTGTTGTAGTTGTTGTTGTGTCCTACGGACTAAAACCCTCCGGTTTATATAGACACCGGAGAGGGCTAGGGTTACACAGAGTCGGTTACAATGGTAGGAGATCTACATATCCGTATTGCCAAGATTGCCTTCCACGCCAAGGAAAGTCCCATCCGGACACGGGACGAAGTCTTCAATCTTGTATCTTCATAGTCTTGGAGTCCGGCCGATGATGATAGTTTGGCTATCCGGACACCCCCTAGTCCAGGACTCCCTCAGGCGTGAAGAAGCGCCGGGCTGCGCCGAGTTTGCTCGGCGGCCGGCCGAAGAAGTTCAAGGGGGCGGCCGCCACAACCAAGCGGGAGGAGGCGGTCGCGAAGGCCAACCGCTTCCGCAAGGAAGTGAAGAAGCCGCCGCTAGTCTTTGCATAAGTGCTCTCTGCCTTCGTCTTGTTTTCTGTGATGAACCTTTTCCGAGTCTGTTTCATTCCTTCTTTGCTTCAGGGCCCCTTGAGGGAGTCCTGGACTAGGGGGTGTCCGGATAGCCGAACTATCATCATCGGCCGGACTCCAAGACTATGAAGATACAAGATTGAAGACTTCGTCCCGTGTCCGGATGGGACTTTCCTTGGCGTGGAAGGCAAGCTTGGCGATACGGATATGTAGATCTCCTACCATTGTAACCGACTCTGTGTAACCCTAGCCCTCTCCGGTGTCTATATAAACCGGATGGCTTTAGTCCGTAGGACGAACAACAATCATACCATAGGCTAGCTTCTAGGGTTTAGCCTCCTTGATCTTGTGGTAGATCCACTCTTGTAACACACATCATCAATATTAATCAAGCAGGACGTAGGGTTTTACCTCCATCAAGAGGTCCCGAACCTAGGTAAAACATCATGTCCCTTGTCTCCTGTTACCATCCGCCTAGACGCACAGTTCGGGACCCCCTACCCGAGATCCGCTGGTTTTGACACCGACATTGGTGCTTTCACTGAGAGTTCCTCTGTGCCGTCGCCATCAGGAAGGATGCCTTTTCCGGTCTTTAAAGACGGAACCGTCGTCAAGGGAGCTTTAGCCGCCGGCCAGACTATCCGGCTAGGCGGTTTCCTTATGACCGCTTGTTCGGCCACCGCTCCGACAATGACCTCTCAGGTCATTAAAAGCGATCTTCACGTCAGCTCGGAATACACCGAGAAGCTAGATCCGATTGATCTCTCCTCCGTAAACGAGCTCTTGGATCGCATCGCCACCCTGGGAGTCGCTACCGACTACGATCAGATTGGGCTTAAAACCAATCTGAGAGAAATTTACTCTCCCCAGGTTACCCACCACGTTGTTGTGGTAGAGGAACAATGCGGCGACTCTTCTTCTATGTTAAAAACCAACTATGTCCGGATTCCCGATCCCTCCATGCCAGATTCCCGCGGAGGGACGGACGCCAATCAAATACTAAACCTAAAGTCAGGCATCGGACCAGATTTGTTGGAAAGCATCCAACAAACCAAGCTTCCAAATCCGGAAGCTTCTTCGCCTTTGAGCCTCAGATCGAGCGGGGTTCCGAACTTAATTCCACCCGCCCACCCAAACATAAGCGATCTATCTCAAATACGGCAAGAGCCCGATGAAACAGTACATCATTACTGGGCCAGATTCCTCCTGGTTATGAACAGGGTAATGGACTGCCGTGAAGAAAGCGCGATTTCAATTTTCTGCAACAATTGCATGGACAAGGGAATCATAAACGCCATCAGTCGTCGCGAAGTTACATGCTTCGCCGACCTAGCGACCATTGTACAAAAATACTGCGCGATGGAGAGTGCCTGGAAAACCGAAACTAGGTTTTGGGATAATCCGGCCCTGAATACAACCCCAGTCCGAAATAAAAGGGTGCGTCATACTCAAGCACCTGGGTTAAAAACCAAAAAGCAAAAACCCCCTAAAGGGTACAGAACCGTACTGGAGGGATGGCTCAACGGACCCTGCAAAATCGACAGTACGGAGGGCGCCACTCCAACACATAGCCTTCGAGCATGTTGGATACTACGACAGGTGGCCAAAAGTGGCGAAGGCTTCTTAGCCCCCGGGCAACCAGCCCAGCAGTACTAGTACGGTATTAACAGTCTTCGAGACTTTCGTGTCAAATAACATGCGCAAACGAACAATCCGCAGCCTTGCCGAAGTCTACCAAGTAGCAACAACAAATCCATGGAGTGACACGGCTATCACCTTCAATGCCAGCGACGAACCTAAATTCCGAACAGATAGAGCACCAACCACATTGGTCCTCAGTCCGATAGTGGACGGCTTTCGTCTTACCAAGGAATCCTGGCGCCTTTGCGTCGATTTCAATGACCTTAACAAGGCCTATCCAAAGGACCCTTTCCCTCTCCCTCGCATCGACCAAATCATCGATGCTACCGCAGGGCACGATTCATTGTGCTTCCTCGACGCATACTCCGGATACCATCAAATCAAGATGGCAAAAAAGGAGCAGGCCGCAACGGCATTCATTACTCCATATGGGCCATTCTGCTTCAACACAATGCCCTTCGGACTCAAAAACGCCGGTGCAACACATCAGCGCATGATTCAGACATGTCTGGCTACCCAGATAGGCAAAACAGTAGAGGCGTACATAGATGATGTGGTCGTCAAGACCAAACACGTCGAAACTCTAGTAGACGACTTGAGGGTCACATTCGATAACCTCCGAGCATATGACATTAAGCTCAACCCGGAAAAATCTGTCTTCGGAGTACCAGCCGGAAAGCTTTTGGGCTTCATTGTATCCAGTAGGGGAATTGAAGCAAACGCAGTCAAGATCCGAGCTCTGTCACAATTGGATATCCCAAAAGACCTCAAGCAAATACAAAAACTAACTGGATGCGTAGCGGCTCTAAGCCGCTTCATCTCCCGTTTGGGAGAAAAGGCTCTGCCCCTCTATCGCCTCCTCCGGCGCACCGAACACTTCGAATGGACGGATGCTGCCACGGCCGGACTCGAAGAAATCAAGGCCATACTGGCAACAAATCTGGTCCTGGCCACGCCCAACCTGGGCGAACCTATGTTATTATATATCGTAGCAACACATCAAGTTGTCAGCGCGGTACTCGTCGTCGAACGAGAAACAGAAGGGTACAGATTCCCTCTTCAAAAACCAGTGTACTACGTATCCACTGTCTTAACTCCATGCAAGTCCCGGTACCCACATTATCAAAAGATAGCGTATGCGGTGTTCATGGCATCCCGGAAGTTGGGACACTACTTTCAAGAGTGTTCCATAACGGTGGCCTCTGAAGTACTTCTCAACGACATTATAAACAATCGCGACGCAACGGGCAGGATTGCAAAATGGGCCATTGAGCTCTTACCATTTGACATAACCTACAAACCACGGCGAGCTATAAAGTCGCAAGTTCTGGCTGACTTCATCGCCGAATGGACCGAAGCCGAACTCCCTAAAGAGTATGGCGCGTACTCCAATTGGATCATGCATTTCGACGGATCCAAAATGTTGGCTGGCTTGGGGGCTGGCGTCGTCTTGACATCCCCAACCGGAGACACAGTCCAATACGTACTTCAAATAATGTACATGGACTCCAACAATGCAGCCGAATACGAGGCCCTTCTACATGGCCTCTGGATGGCAATCTCCATGGGCATTCAACGCCTAGAGGTGCGCGGGGATTCAAACCTCGCAATATCCGAAGTAAATGGAGACTTCGACGCCAAAGATCCGAAAATGGTAGCCTACCGCAACGCCTTCCTAAAAATGTCAGCTCGGTTCGAAGGACTCGAATTCCACCATGTAGCCCGGGATAATAACCAGGCAGCAGACGTGTTGGCATGCATCGGCGCAAAACGCGACGCCATCCCTCCAAACATCTTCCTGGAGCAGCTCTTTAGGCCATCTATATTATGGGAAGAGGAGTCTGGAAATAACAATCCGTATCCAGCTGCATCACCTAACTCAGACCATTCTGACACAATCGGCGGCTCAGCCAATCAAATAACACCTTCAGCCCACGAAATAATGGCAGTAATTGCCCCGTGGACGGAACCATTCCTAGGCTAGTTAATCAGGCAGGAACTTCCCGAAGACCAAAATGAGGCCCGCTGCATAGTTCGGCGATCTAAAGCCTACAAGGTCCATGAGGGAGAACTTTATAAGAAAAGCACAACCGGAGTCCCTCAAAGGTGTATCTCCGAAGAGGAAGGGCGAAATCTCCTTGCTGAAATTCACGCCAGACTCGGCGGGCACCACGCGGCAGCCCGGGCCCTTGTAGGCAAGGCCTTCCGTAGAGGATTTTATTGGCCGACAGCCCGGGCAGATGCTCAGGACTTAGTCCAACGATGCGTCGGTTGCCAGCTCTTTGCTAATCCGAGCCACATGCCACCCACCGCCCTAAAAACTATACCCATTACCTGGCCGTTCGCAGTCTAGGGGCTTGACATGGTTGGACCCCTTAAAGGGGGAACCCACAAGCACAAATACTTATTGGTCATGGTGGACAAATTCACCAAATGGATAGAGGCGAAGCCGGTTAAAACGGCAGAATCCGGACCTGTGATAGACTTCATATCCGGGTAGTACACTGTTTTGGCGTCCCCCACAGCATCATCACTGATAACGGCACGAATTTCACGGCCGACGAGGTTACACTCTGGTCCAAAAACATGGGCATCAAGCTCGACTACGCTTCAGTCTATCACCCCCAAACTAACGGTCAAGTTGAGCGAGCAAATGGTCTAATCATGAGCCGCATCAAACCCAGACTAGTGCGGTCCCTCAAGGAATCTAACACGCACTGGGTAGAGGAACTCGACTCCGTACTCTGGGGGCTACGGACCACACCAAACCGCACTACCGGATTCACACCATTTTTGATGGTGTACGGCGCAGAGGCAGTTCTGTCCTGCGATATAATTCATGACTCACCTCGCGTGCGCATGTACAAAGAAAGAGAAGCCGAGTTGGATCGGCAGCATAGTTTGGACGCCTTAGAGGAGGAGCGGGACGTGGCAAAAGCTCGTTCCTGATTCTATCAGTAGCAGGCTCGAAGATATCAAAGCAGAGAAGTACGGGCCAAAACTTACAATGTTGGCGAACTTGTTCTACACCTGCCAGACAAGAAAAAGGACAAACTTAAGCCCAAGTGGGAAGGTCCCTTCATCATCGACCAAGTCCTGACCGGCGGAGCATACCGTCTACGTAACGCATCTGACAATCGACTCGAGCCGAACCCATGGAACGCAGCCCGTCTCCGAAGATTCTACGCCTAACGCCGGACTCAGAGTTCGTCCCACTCCTCCGTCCACCTTTTTACATTTTCACTGTCTCTTGTCCCCCTCCTTGTTCCCACTTTTTTTCCATACCTTTGATAGGCTGATTTGCACTTTGTTCGCACACACTTGATGTGCTCCTAGCACTCATTATACCTGGGGGCTTCTTTAACAGAAGCTTATTTATACGGGCTTCATGCCCAACACATGTGTCATACTTCCGCATGTACCTTTTATTCACCATTATATGCATCAATATGACTTAAGTTTTGGCCAAGCTGGGTTGCCTGGCTCCTATGCTTACCCCTACGTTCCCGATTGTTCGGCTAGGAGGTGTCGGGTCAGCCAGATGTGTACCTCAGACTAGGTGAAGCCGAAAGCTAGCGTTCTTAAGAGAATATTCGGTCGGTGACTTGAAAGATGATTTATTACTTACTTATTTATCTGCCCCCAGATGCTTTTTCTGCTTTCGCAGTCCGGACATGCTCTTTAGGGCATGCCTCCCAGGGAAAGGAACCCTTAACGGAACTATTCTCCCTGGAAGATGTTTCTTACTAACCATGTAATATAACATAGCTAGTTGGGCACTTGTCTGATAAAGCAATTATGACCCCGACGCCTTGTCTCCATGCACGCCCCGGTTCTTTTATAGTCGTAAGGGTATTCGGACACACTCCAGACTGTTGGGTCCCGAGGTTGAAGCGAAAAGGTCCGCAAAGACAAACAATCTACAATCCGGCTAAAAGGCATTCTATTTGTCATTTTAAAATTACATCGTCAAACTGACTGATTGTACTCCTCTTCAATCCCATCTAACAGGCTGTCTAATTTATAGTCCTGATGGGAATATTTCGCGGCCAGCTCTACTTGGCCGTACATCAAGCTCACAGGGATCTCCTTCCCATCAGGCCCCACAGGTCCGACCTCGGCCATGTGGTTTGGGTCAGCCTTCGGGTACCGCGTCTTCACCATGGCCCAGGCCTCCCTGGCGCCTCGACGGCAGGCCAATATCTTCCATAGACGAAGACGTCGCCGTACTCCCTGAAGCTTCTCAGCAAGCACTCCAAGGCCCTCAGGTAGGGAGACGGAAGGCCATAAGGCCTGAACGACGCCACTCATCGCCTGCCGAACACGTTCGAACAGTTGCACCAGCTCGGGAAGTTGATCACCCGTTGAACTGGGCATTTCCTCCGCAGGGCGACCTGTGAGCACACCTAAAGACACATTTCTGTTAATCGACTTCCTCGCTGAATTCTTCTTTTCAAAGGAATTTGCTCAAGCACTTACTATAAATGCCGCGACGAAGCCGCTGATTCTCCTTCACGGAGCCAGTCAGCTGGGCCCGAACATCTTTCAGCTCTTCTCTTAGCTGGGTGTGGGCATCTTGGAGCTTATTCCTCTCCTGCTGCACCTTCATAAGCACCCTCTCGCCGGCCTTCAGCTGACGCAGTAGCTGTTGCTTGTCCGGATCTAGTCTGGCGCCCTCTGCAATATTATTGTCAGATTTACGCACACGCCGCACTTTGTTAACTATTTTCTTTTCGAAGTACGTATTACCAGCGGGGGTCTCTGTGGCTCCCCCTGTGGCGGCCAGTGCGGCCTCAAGTTGGGCTTTGCACTCTTGAAGCTCCTAGGACAGGTGGGTATTCTTCTCCGTAAGATCCTGCATATTAAATGATCCTTAAATCAGTTATTTAAACTATTTTAAGTCTCGGGGCCTACTGGCATATATAACTATTAAAATTACTTACCCGTATGTCTTTCACATACTGCTCCGTGGCTCTGGTTAAACCATCTTGAGCAGCACGGAGGTGCACGTCTCCCGCAACAAAGGCATTCAACGCCTCCGGGGAGAAACACGCGTCACGAAGAACTGTTCGGCGACGCCTGTGATTCATGGCGCTCTCCGGGGTGGCGGACAGCCTGTCGGCATCCTCTGTCGGAGGAGCATCCGGCTCATGCCTTGTATTCGCCTCCCCTTCCGGACCACGCGTTGGAGCATGGCTGGCGGAGGCTTGATTGGCAACCTCTCCGGACACTGTCCGGCGAGCGCTCTTTCTCCTGGAAAAGTTATGAGCATTAATATACCTCCTAGGGATCCTTCCCTTAAAAACAGCGGTGCACCGTACCGTTGCACCGACGTTTCGGTTCCGCCTGCTGGGCTGAATTGACCCTTGCTGGTCAGCCGCCGCGGGTTCGGCTTCCCACCTTAAAGGCACCTCCTCCGATGCACCATCAGTATAGGATGGTCAGAATTGAGCATGGATCAAATGATGGTGTCGAGACCTCGGTCGTAGTCACCTAGGAGGCCGGAAACAAACCAGGGTAGTCAGCCGTAATGGCGACTAGAGCATTGTCCATGCTAAGTTGGTGGAACACCCCGTCAATCAGCTCCACCTTTATGTCCGGATCCTCTTCGAAGGCCGGATCAAGGGATCGATCCGGATCCTAGGGCTGTGGAGTTAGGCTTTGTATGCCCTCCACATCCCGGCGCAGCTCCTGCGTCAAAATCATAAAGTAAAATACTTGACTTTGGAAGTATGGTTCGGGTAGATAAACGTCCACTTACCCAGCTCCGAGGGTTATTCATGGAGAATCCATTCAATGGACTCGTGCGGAGGAAGTCCTCCTCCTCCCCCTTGTACAAGCCAGACAGGATCTTTACTAGATCGGCTGCCGAGCCCGGCCCTCTGCGGCCATGACGGGTGGCGTCATCTTCCCCGTTGAAATCCCACATAGGGTGGCCCCTATATTGGAGCGGCTGCACCCCTTGCATAATGCACGTGGCCATGATTCCAATCATGGTCAATCCAGAGTGGGCCAGTAAACTAATCTGGCCCATCAGATAATGGACGCTCCCATCATCCTCCCGTTGAGGGCTCCGTGGGCGCCAACTCAGGCGTTTCTTCAAGGGAGCATTGCTGAACTCCGGGAGGCCGATCCGAACTGGGTCCGGCAGAGGGGCGTCCTCCATGTAGAACCATTCCGAAGGCCAGTCTTCGGACGCCTTCTTCGGGGTGCCGGATAGATATCCGGTCTCGGCGATGCGCCATATTTCGGCTCCGCCCACTTGATATATCGACCCCTCGTGAGAACGGGGTACGAGGCAAAACAATCTCTTCCACAGTGCAAAATGGGGCTCGATGCCCAAGAACAGCTCGCAAAGAGCTACAAAGCCCGCGATGTGCAAAATGGAGGCAGGTGTGAGGTGGTGAAGCTGGAGTCCATAGAACTCCCGGAGCCCCCGGAGAAACGGGTGTATGGGAAATCCGAGTCCCCTTATTAGATAAGGGACGAAGCATACCCGCTCTCCTTTGGAAGGGTTGGGGATGCTCTCCGCCTGCTTTCCACCCCTGAAGGTGGCCAGTCCGGCTCGAACCGGAACCATGAAGGCTGGGGGAAGATATCCCTCGGTTTGGAGCGCCACTAGCTCGCTGTGTGGAACTGAGCATCTCCCCCAATCTCCTGGCTTAGGGCTGGGAGCGCGAGAGGAGGAGCCGCGTCGACTATCCATGATAGAATGGATTTTTGTCAGAGGCGCTTCGATGAGTACTTGCGGAAGGAGGATGGTGTGAGTTGGATCTAGATCCTCGCCTCTCTTATAGGCGGATCGTTCGCACGGCTAGGGGATAAAATGTAAAAATACCCTAGCTTTTCGCATTCATACGACACATGGAAGAAGGCCATTATTGGGCGTAGAAGCCAAGGAGCACAACATTTATAAGGAAGCTGGACACTATTCGGCGGGAACATGAAGTTTGAAGGAGAACCCGCCTTGCAACGCCGAAGACAATATACGCGTCGGACTCGTCGTCGCTGAAGCCTGGTTCGGGGGCTACTGAGGGAGTCCTGGACTAGGGGGTGTCCGGATAGCCGAACTATCATCATGGGCCGGACTCCAAGACTATGAAGATACAAGATTGAAGACTTCGTCCCGTGTCCGGATGGGACTTTCCTTGGCGTGGAAGGCAAGCTTGGCGATACGGATATGAAGATCTCCTACCGTTGTAACCGACTCTGTGTAACACTAGCCCTCTCCGGTGTCTATATAAACCGGATGGCTTTAGTCCGTAGGACGAACAACAATCATACCATAGGCTAGCTTCTAGGGTTTAGCCTCCTTGATCTCGTGGTAGATCCACTCTTGTAACACACATCATCAATATTAATCAAGCAGGACGTAGGGTTTTACCTCCATCAAGAGGGCCCGAACCTGGGTAAAACGTCGTGTCCCTTGTCTCCTGTTACCATCCGCCTAGATGCACAGTTCGGGACCCCCTACCCGAGATCCGCCAGTTTTGACACCGACACCCGTCTTTCTCTTGAGAGGGTCGCCGTCCCCTCTATCATGGGGTCGGCCGAGACGTCCGCCAATACTCGGCGGATTGACCCCGCCGCCGACCTCCGGGAGGCGACGGAGCGAAATGCGCGGGAGAAGCACGACGAGGAGGAGGCCGATCATCTGGAGAAGGCGGAGGCCGAGAAAGGGGCGGTCTCCGCCCAGAAGAAGCTGGAGGAGGCCGAAGCCGCCGTCGCAGCAAGACAGCGGGCCAAGGAGACCGTGCACTGCCAATCGGCGTTGCTTGTCATCCCGCTGAACTCCGCGCCGCCGCCGCCGGAGTTCACGGGGCAGACTGGAGAAGTCGGCGGGGAGCACCCCATCATGGAGAAGGACGGTGGCGAGGCCTCCGCGTCGGGCACAGCCACGCCGCCACCGCCGCCTCTGCCGCCATCGGGGAGCGCGCATGGTAAGCAGCCGGCAGGCCCGCCAGTGCCGCCGACTGAAGACGAGGCGGTGGCGAGGTTGCTCCTTCAAGTCCCCTCACCAGCGTGCCGCCGCCTTGAGAAGGCGATTTCGGCGCCACGCCCCTTGGAGGCCGGCGTCGCCAGCTCGGCCATCCTAGATGCCGAGGCGAGAAGTGTCGCGCCTACTCGGTGGGTGCGAGGAGGCGGCGACGGTCCGCTGAACCAGGCGCTCCTGGACGTCCAGGCGAACCTGTGAGCCGAGGGGGAGGCCATCCAGGGCTGCACCAAGGCGCATCTGGCGTTGCAAGCAGCTATTCGGGTATGCTTTCTTCTTTTACTTTGTCTTTTTTCGTTCTTCTCTATGGGGGCTGCTGAGCAGGCGGCCCGGAACTCCATCTGGCGAGTTCCGGATATTCACCTTTGTCTGATTGTTTATCGCAGGAGTATCACAACCTCCGCGTCACTGCCTTCAACTGCAATGTTGAGCAGCTGGGGAAGCGGACTGCCGACTTGACGGAGAGACGGAGTAAGTTCTTCTTCTTTTTCGTGGGGGCGCGCTGGCGCACCCGCAGGCTGTAGTCCCCGAGATTCGGGCCGACTGCTGACCAGTCGGGCCGGATCTTCCTGGCAACCTTCTTTGCTAAGGACTTAGCGTCCTTTCTCTTTTGTTCTTCAGAGGCCAATGCCTCTCTTCAGGAACGATTGGGCGAAGCCAGCACTGCCCTACGCGCCAAGGAGGAGGAGTGCGGCAAGCTCGCCACGGAGCGCGACCTGCTGGCCGCGCAGCTGGCGGAGCAGAAGGAGCTGCTCAAGAAGGCGCAGGACGAGGCGGAGAAGAGAGAGACCGCTCTCCTGGCCGAGTTCGAAAGCGAGCGCTCCTCCTGGACCGACAAGGAGGCGATGCGGACCTCCGGCTTCCATGAGATCGAAGACATCATCGACGGTGAGTTTCTTTGCTTTCTTTCTTTGAGCCGCCGACTGCAAGTCAAACTGATTCCTGACTCTTTCTCTTGCTTCTTTCTTGTTTTGCCAGACTTCTTCCCCATCCACTCGCAGGCGGTCACTCGAGCCATCGAGGCTGATCGCGAGGTGTGGAGGGCAAATGGCGAGGAGATCGCCGCCAACACCCCCCTGACCATCGACGAGCAGCTCCTGAGCATCGAGACTCGTCTGCGGTCGGCCTATCAGCTGCTGCACCGGCTTCAACGCGCCAGTGCTCAGGCGATTGCCGCTCTGTGGCCGGGCATGCCGGTTCTGCGCACTCCCAGTCGGACTGCTGACTGGCTGGAGGTCATAGTTGGCCGTCTTGAGGCTTGGAAGGGTTCCTCGGCCCGGGCTGGAGTGCGCCGGGCCTTGGAATTCGTCAAGGCTTGGTATCCAGGGCTGGACCTAGACCGGCTGGCCGCATTCCGGTCAGAGGCCCAGGCAGAGCTGGTGGCTGTGGAAGGCGCCCTTATCGAGCGTGCGGCGGCGATTGCCGACTACACCAACACCAGCGTCTTCGTTCCTGAGCGGGCTACGAACAGCGAAGCGGTGCCGCTGGAGTGGTTCGGGATGAACCCGGACTATGACGAGGACTCGGTGGAGGTGATCGGCTCCAGCGCCTAGGAGGAAGATGAGGCGGGGGACGGAGGCGAGACGGAGGCGCCAGAAGACGGAGCGGGCGACCAGCCTCAGCTCGACCGCGCCTCCAGCAACGAGCAGCGTCCGACCGGGCCGGCTGCCGCCGGACACGATCAAGCCGAGACTACCCAGCCGGTCGCCCCGGCGCCTGACACTGCCGTCTCCGTGGACCCTCCGAATCCGTCTGCCGCTTCTTAGGTTGCCGTCTTGCCTTTATTTTATCTTCTTTTAGTAGTCTTTGAAAGAACTTGTTAATTTTCACAATTCCACCTGCGGGGTGTATTTTGAACTTGGCCGAGGGCCTATGTTATGTAAATATCTATCCGACTTCTATCTTTCCTTGCTCATTGCTCTTTTGGCTTTTTCCTTTGCCGCCTTCCCATAGTCGCCGCTTTGTCAGACGGACAACTACTCTGCGGACTGCCGCTGCATCAAATGCTTGGCTACTTTAGGGAAGGCAAGTACTTGGCCTTTTTTCGAGTCTTTTAACAAGTCACTAGTACAAAACAGGGCTTTCGTCCAGGCCAGTTTAGCCCATTAGTCCCGGTTCAATCCAGAACCGGGACCAATGGAGCTATTTGCCCCGGTTCGTGAGCCCAGGGGGACGGCCGGGCCACGTGGGCCATTGGTCCCGGTTCGTCCGGACCTTTTGGTCCCGGTTGGTGGGACGAACCGGGACCAATGGTCCTGGCTCCTGGCCCACCACTATATGTCCTGGTTGGTGGCATGAACCGGGACCAAAGGGTTACCTGTAGTCCCGGTTCATGCCACCAACCGGGACCAATGGTTCTGCCTATATATAGCCCCTCGCGCAAGAGCAGAGCACACTGCTCTGTTTTTTCTGGCCGAGGGGGAGAGGGCTTGGTGGTGCTCTAGCTCACCTCCTATGCACACAAGGTGTTCGATGGAATGCCCGAGCCACACTACTTAAGGTTTCTCCTCTCCAAGCTCGACCGCCAAGCTCCATTTTCCTCAATATTTATCTAGGTTTAGCGGTCCGTCACGCCCCGTCCCCGTCTTCACCGCCGTCGATCACCCGCGCCGATCTCATCGCCGGCACCACCGTGGTGAGCCTCTTGTCCTTATCTTCTTTCTGAAAGGAAAAATATTATTACTTGTTTGTTTAGATAGATACTTGTATTATTTTCTTACTTTTATTATTGCATCTTATATAGTGCGCCGATGGTTTTGGTATCCGCCCCCGTCGGCCCTCGTCCTGTCTATGATTCGGATGTGGTATATATTATCTTTTCATAACTATTGGTTCATTTATTGTTTATGAAAATTATGCCGACCAACGTGACATAGATTTTTTTTATCTAGGAGGTTGTTGAACCGGAAATTCCAACCGACCCTATTGTCGAGAGGTTAAATTTAGTTGAAGAAGAAAACAATTTCTTGAAGGAAAAAATAAAAAAACTTAAGGAGGAGAAGATGATATTGGAGTTGCATGTTGCGGATGTCGTCGATGATCACAAGATCAAGATGGATGCAATGCGCTTGAAGATGAGAAAGATTAGAAAATATGCCATTCATACCGAGGCTTGGTATCATTATGCCGTTGGATCAGTTGTTACCTTGGTTGCGATTATGATCGCATTTGTTTTCGCATTGAAATGTTTTACATAGTTTCAATGTATGGTTTAATTAATTTAGATGCTCTGCAGAGCTTTATGTTGTTAGATGAGAACTATGTATCTACTTTGGTTTTTATGTGATGATGAACTTCTATTAATTTGGTCACTTAATTATCTATTCATGATGTTCTGTAATGATTTTTGACACACTTAATTATATATAATGCACGCAGATGAACCGGCAATGGATGTACGGTGACAGACACACCTCCGAGTACATTAAGGGCGTGCATGATTTTCTCGAAGTGGCTGAGGCAAACAAGCAGAATGGTTTTATGTGTTGTCCATGCCCTATATGTGGGAATACGAAGTCTTACTCTGCCCGGAAAATCCTTCACACCCACCTGCTTTACAAGGGTTTCATGCCACACTATAATGTTTGGACGAGGCACGGAGAAATAGGGGTTATGATGGAAGACGGCGAGGAAGAAGAGTACGATGACAACTATGTGCCCCCTGAATACGGTGATGCTACTGAACATCAAGATGCACCAGACGATGCGCACGATGGTGCTGCAACGGGCGAAGCTGCTGAAGATCAAGAGGAACCAGACGATGTGCCCGATGATGATGATCTCCGCCGGGTCATTGTCGATGCAAGGATACAATGCGAAAGTCAAAAGGAGAAGCTGAAGTTCGATCGCATGTTAGAGGATCACAAAAAGGGGTTGTACCCCAATTGCGAAGATGGCAACACAAAGCTCGGTACCGTACTCGAATTGCTGCAGTGGAAGGCAGAGAATGCTGTGCCTGATAAATGATTTGAGAAGCTACTGTAGGAGATTATATATATGTAGCCGGTAGTGTCGGATAGATATACGAGAACTTGTTTGTTCGACCAATCTCTCGGAGAAGGAGAGGTGGTCGATATCACTTCTCTCTGTATGCATATATGTTCATGATGATCTTCTGTTTGCTTACTAGCTAGCTAGCGTGTCTAGCTAGTCCTCTCTATATGTATGTATGTATGTATGGTACGTAGCGTCGACCAAGCACGGACAAAAGAGAGGACACTTCTCTCTATTAATTAGCTAGCTATAGCAAAATATATGAAACACCTAAATTAACCCCCCAAAACCCCCCAAACCCCCCCCCCATTTAAAAAAAAAACAAAAACCCCAGCCACAGAAATGCTGACGCGTGGATGCCTATTGGTCCCGGTTGGTACCACCAACCGGGACCAAAGGCCCTCCTGCCTAGGCTCAGCGACAGGCCACGTGGAGGCCCATCTGTCCCAGTTCTGGATTGAACCGGGACTAAAGGGTCAGGGCATTAGTACCGTACCTTTAGTCCCGGTTCATGAACCGGGACTAAAGGCCCTCACCAACCGGGACTGTAGGCCCTTTTTCTACTAGTGAGTTGGATAGAAGGCGGCAAGCCGACTATTCGAGAGTCGGCTCTGCAAAGAGAGGCTGGAAGCCGGCTTGGGCTATGCTTATGCTTTGACTCCTTAGCCATTTTTTCGTGTGGGCGCTCATTCTTGCTTACTCTCTGCCTACCAACAGTCGCTCTGCGAGCTGCGGCTTCTGACAGGAGACAGATTAAGCGCCGCACACTACTTGTCTGACTGCAGGAAGCATTTCATAGCACAAGATGGCGAGTCCCTGGGCCGACTAGTCGAACCCGGTGCCGAGCGGCATAACAAAAAGTAGCATACTCGAAGGCATAATTCTTATCATACAGATAACAAAAAGGGCAGTCCCCGAGCTCGTCTCGGGGGCCCAAAGTCTCGGTACTTTAATACAAAGGATAGCGTGGTACATACTGCATCAACTGTAAAATCTTCGGAGAAGGTTTGCGTTCCATGGCCGTTCCGACTCTTTGCCGGAGTCGTCCCTCTTGCGTGCTCGCGGCTTCTGGGCGTCGATTAGGTAGTAGGAGTCGTTTCCCAGCACTTTGCTGATGATGAAGGGGCCTTCCCAAGGCGCCGACAACTTGTGCTGGCCGGCTGTTCGCTAGATCAGTCGGAGCACAAGGTCACCCTCTTGGAAAGATCTCGGCCTGACCTTCCTGTTGTAGTATCGGCGCAGACTCTGCTACTAGATGCTGGACCGGCTGTGTGCCAATAGCCGGCCCTCTTCCAGCAGATCGACGCCGTCTTGACGTGCTTCTTCTGCTTCCTCTTTGGTGTACATGGTGACTCGCGGAGAGTCGAGTTCTATGTCCGTCGGGATGACGGCTTCGGCACCATAGACGAGGAAGAAAGGCGTGAAGCTGGTTGACTTGTTTGGAGTCGTGCGCAGACTCCAGAGGATGGCTGGTAGCTCCTCAAGCCAATAGCCGGCCGAACGCTCGAGTGGTTCGACCAGTCAAGGCTTGATGCCAGATAGGATGAGGCCGTTTGCTCGCTCCACTTGGCCATTTGACTACAGAATGGCAACGGACGCTAAGTCCAGTCGGATGCCCTCCATCGCGCAGAAATGGGCCAAGGCACCCGTAGCAAAATTTGTGCCATTGTCGGTGATGATGTTGTGCGGTATGCCATACCGAACCGTGATGTCGGCGATGAAAGTTACTGCAGTCGGACCGTTCAACTTCTTGATGGGCTTTGCTTCTATCCACTTGGTGAACTTGTCCACTGCGACGAGTAAGTGAGTTAGGCCGCCTCGGGCCGTCCTGAATGGTCCCACCATGTCCAGGCCCAAAATTGCAAAGGGCCAGGCGATGGGGATGGTCTTCAGTGCAGAAGCCGGCTGAAGCGGCTTGGAGCGGAACTTTTGGCACCCCTTGGATTTTTGGACTAATTCCTTGGCCTCTTACAGGGCAGTTGGCTAGAAGAAACTGTGCCGACAGGCTTTGGTGACGAGTGCTCTTGAAGCCGCATGGTGGCCGCACTCTCCTTGATGGATGTCTCTGAGAATTGCTTGGCCTTGCTCTGGCTCAACGCAGCGCTGGTAGAAACCAGTGACGCTGCGCCTGACCAGCTCTCTGTTGATTATGGTGTAGGCTGGCGCTCGGCGTTGCACTTGCCGAGCCAAGATTTCATCAGTTGGCAGCTCTTTGTTCATTAGAAACTTGAGGATGGGCTGCGCCCATGAGGGTGCTGCTATTTCTTCAACCGCCACCACTGCGACTTGGACAAGGGCGGCTGGGCTGGGAGGCGGCAGGCTGGAGTCTGCGGCCGCTTGCTGGGTTGACGAAGTCCCCGGGCCGACTGGCGTAGTCCCCGGGCCGATTGGCACAGTCCCTGGGCCGAGTTCTGAAGTCTTTGGGCCGGTTGCCGCAGTCCCCGGGCCGGGTTCCGAAGTCCCCGGGTCGGCTTCGACTGCGATTTTCTTGGGGCCGTCTGCTGGGGCTCTTGAGTCAGATCCGACTTCTTCGGGGGGAGCCGGCACAAAGATGGATTCTGATTCTGGTGAAGGCTTAATAGACGGCTTAAGGAGGCACTGAAGAGCGACGCCGAACGGTATCGCTTGGCGGGTGGAGCCGACTCGTGCCAAGGCATCTGCTTGGTCGTTGTTATTTCTTGGCACGTGAAGGAACTCGCACCCCTCAAAGTATCCGCTGAGTTGCTGCACCAGGAAGCGGTAGCTCGCCATGTTTGCATCTTTGGCGTCCCAGTTGCCAGATGACTGCTGGACCACCAAATCGGAGTCGCCATAGCACAGGATCTGGTGAATGCCGAGTTCTTTGGCAAGCCGGAGCCCGTGAATGAGCGCCTCGTATTTGGCGACGTTGTTGGAGGCGGCGAAGTGGATCTGCAGCACATACTTGAGCTTGTCGCCTTCAGGGGAGGTGAGGACAATGCCGGCTCCCAAGCCGGTGCACATTTTGGAGCCGTCGAAATGCATCCGCCAATGGGTGGAGTCGGGCGCTGGTGGCAGGTACTGGGTCTCGGCCCAGTCGACGAGGAAGTCGGCTAGCGCTTGTGACTTGATGGTGGTGCGGGGCTGGTAGTAGATGGTGTAGGGAGCCAACTCTGTGGCTGATTTGGCCACTCGTCCAGAAGCTTCTCGGCTCCCGATGATCTCGGCCAGCGGGGCTGTGCACACCACAGTAATTGGATGCTTTTGAAAGTAAGGCTTCAACTTCTTGGAGGCAAAGTGCATGCCGTAGCACATCTTCTGGTAGTGAGGGTAGTTTTGCTTGGAGGTCGACAGTACCTCGCTCAGGTAATATACCTGTCTCTGGACAGGGAGCGCCTTGCCTTCCTCTTTGCGCTCGACTATAATGACTGTGCTGACTACTTGGCTGGTGGCGGCAATGTATAGGAGCATGGGCTCTATAGGAGTCGGAGCCGCCAGCACAGGGGGAGCAGTCAACATCTTCTTCAGGTGGAGAAATGCTTCGTCCGCCTTGTGGTTCCACTCAAAAAAGGTGGTTTTCTTCATCAGTTGGTACAAAGGGAGAGTTTTCTCGCCCAGCCGACTGATGAATCGGCTGATGGACGCCAAACAGCCGGTGAACTTCTGCACATCTAACAGTCGGCTGGGTACCTCCATCCTCTCGATGGCCTTGATCTTCACAGGGTTGCACTCTATGCCGCGTTCAGAGACCAGGAAGCCAAGGAGTTGGCCGGCTGGTACTCCGAAGACGCACTTCTCAGGGTTGAGCTTGATCTGGAATCGGTGCAGGTTCTCGAAGGTTTCTTTGAGGTCTTCCATCAGTGTCCCACGCTTTTCTGTCTTCACCACTACATCATCTACGTAGACGTGGGCGTTTCTGCCGAGTTGCTTGAGGAGGCACTTCTGCATGCAACGCTGAAAGTTGGCGCCAGCATTCCTTAAGCCGAACGTCATGGTCAGGTAGCAGAAGGCTCCGAACGGCGTGATGAAGGCGGTCTTCAGTCTGTGTGTCGGGTTCAGCTTGATCTGGTGATATCCTGAATATGCATCTAAGAAACTCAGCAGCTCGCATCCGGCTGTGGAGTCTATCACCTGATCAATTCTTGGCAGAGCAAAGGGGTCCTTGGGGCACGCTTTGTTGAGGCTTGTGTAGTCGATACACATCCGCCACTGCTTGTTCTTCTTCAGCACCAAGACCGGGTTTGCCAACCACTCTGGAAAAAAGACCTCCATAATGAAGCCGGCGGCCAGGAGCCGGGCTATCTCTTCTCCTACGACTCTTCTCTTCTCTTCTGACAGGCGGCGCAAGGGCTGCCTGACGGGCTTCACATCTGGTCGGACATGTAACTTGTGCTCGGCGAATTCCGTCGGTACACCTGGCATGTCTTTAGGGGACCGTGCAAAGATGTCCCGATTCTCACGTAGGAAATCGACGTGCTCGCCTTCCTATTTGCTGTCGAGGTTTGCACCAATGACAGCGTACCTCTCTGGGTGCTCCGGGTCAAAGGGTATCTTCTTGGTCTCTTTGGCCGGCCTAAACGAACCCTCAGCTTCCGACTCCTTGGGGTTGGGCAACATCTCTGGCTGCTTTCCGGCCATCGCCACGACCCGATCAAGGAGCCGCTTCTCAGCTGCAATTACCAGGGACTCGGCCAGCCGACTACTCTCAGCTGGGCAAGCGGATGACTTCCTGTAGTCGCCGACTACAGTCAGAATCCCCTTGGAACTCGGCATCTTCATCTTGAGGTAGGCGTAGTGGGTGACCGCCATGAACTTGGCCAAAGCAGGTCGGCCAAGCAACACATGGTATGGGCCTTCGAGGTCCACCACCTCAAACCAAACTGGCTCTCGGCGGAAATGATCTTTATCTCCGAAGAGGACGTCTGTCAGTATCTTGCCGATTGGTGAGCAGGAAAGGCTAGGTACAATGCCGTGGAACACAGTCCGGCTACTCTGCAGCTGTCTTTGCTTGATTCCTAATTTCTCCATGGTATTCTTGTACATGATGTTGATGCTACTGCCTCCGTCTATCAGCACTCGCGAGAAGCGAGCGGCCGGCCTATCTGTGACCAAGGTAGCACTCAAAACTAGGGCGTAGGAGCCTGGATTCGGCATTAGCTCTAGGTGATCTGCTCTGCTCCAACCGATAGGCTTCTCGGACCAATGCATAAACTCTGGAGTATCTGATGCTACTGCATTCACCTCTTGCTGCTGCAGCCGCCTGCTGTGTCGATCGTCAGCCACACTGGTGAACACCATATAGGCTCCATGCTCTTCTGGGTACTCCTCCCATACTGCGCCGACTGGCCTGGCAGCCGGGTGCTGGGGCGGCGGTGGAGGCGGCAGCCCAGCAGGCGGGGGAGGAAGGAGGCCATCTCCCTTGGCGATTCTTGTAAGCCAGTGGCACTTTTGGGTGGTATGGTTTGACGGCTTCGCGCCGCTGTGGAACTTGCAGGGACCGTCTAGAGTCTGCTCGTAAGAGAAAGCCAGCAACCAGTTGGACTTGCCGCCTTTCTGTCGCTTGGTCGGAGGCTGCCCCTCCGGCTGTTGATCTTCGACTGTTGCAACCTGCCGACTACTGGAAGTCGGCTGTGGGGCCTTGCGCTTGTTGTCGTTCTGTTGTTGTCGCCGACTGGCGTCTCCAGCTGGGGTTCTGGGAGCCTGAGGGGCCACTTTGTCAGCCGCGTTAACTTGAATTTCCGTCTTCATGGAGGAGTCGGCCGTGGCGTACTTGTCTTCTATGATCAGCAGCTCGTCGAGGGTTTCCGGCTCGTCGCAGAGGAGCTTGTGCTTGAGGAGGGTTCCTTCTCAGCACCCGGCGGTGAAGTACTCGATAGCCTACACCTCGTGCACGCCCTCGCAGGAGTTCTGAAGCTCGCCCCAGCGCGTGAGGTAGTCGCGTGTCGACTCGTCAGGGCCTTGCACGCACAAGGAAAGCTGGCGCGGCTTGGGAGGTCGCTTGTACGTGCTCGTGAAGTTGCGGATGAAGGCCTTGGTGAAGTCGACCCAGCTGTTGATGTTGCGGGGCTTCAGGCTGTTCAACCATGTCCGGGCCGTGCCCTGGAGCATAAGTGGAACATACTTCACGGCAACTCGCTTGTTGCTGTTCGCTATGTTGACGGTCGTGGAGTAGTCAACCAGCTAGTCTTCCGACTTCATGGAGCCGGTATACTTGGGTGTGTCTCGGGGGAGCGTGAACCCTTTGGGAAAAGGCTCGTCTCGGATGCGGGGTCCAAAGCAGGGCGGACCCAACTCATCTTCTTCTTCCAACGCCAGGTTTCGGTGGAGTCAGTCGATCCGGTGGCGGGCATCATTCTCTCTGACTCCCTCTCGGCGGCCAAGGCGGCCACCGAGAGTCGGATGCTTAACAGGCGGTGGGGAAACTCGCCGTTCTCTTCTTGGTGGGGGAGGCAGATAGTCGCCCTGCCGCTCCACTGCTCTCGGGCGACCGTCTTGGTCGCGCTCGATGGTGATGCGAGTCCGACTGTGACTGACAGCCGGCTCTTTGTCTTTTCTTCCGTGGACTCCTCCAGTCGGCGTCCGAGACGTCGCACCTTGATCTCGGCGGGGTGGCAAGTCGTTGTCTGGCCGACGCGGCACCTCTGTGCGGCCGCCGGCTGCGTTCTGCGCGGCAACTGCGTCGAGGAGCTGCTGGACTCGCTCCATCATCATGCGGCGCTCTTCGCCTTCAAAGTTCTTCAACTCGTCAGTTGCCGCCTGGGTGGCACGGATGTTCTCCGCAGGCGTGGCGTATACGGGGTGAATGGCCCCGAACAGGCTGGCGATGGTCGCGCCGCGCTGCCGGACTGCGCCTAGGCGGCTAGGCCCAATCGGAGCCGGCGAGCCGCCAACAGCGCGATCCATCTCGCGCTGGTAGGCTTCTGACAAGTGCCTCATGCTTGCCAGCTTCTTGGCGCCTTCGATGATCTGAAGGCGGCATGTCTCCAGCATCTCGGCATCTGCGTCTTCCGGAATAGGCGCAGTTAGGTCTTGCAGAGCCGCGTCGAGTGGGTCATGAGCTCCCTCACTGGAATGCTCGTCATGACTGATGACGAGCACCTCCGTGACGGCGCTTCCGCCACTCTCCTCGTGAGGGAGTGGCTCGTCGTAGACCACCACGTTGGTGGGGAAAGCGTTAAGTGATGCGGCGTCAGAGTCGACCAGCATCGGGTCGGTGGAGCCTACGGACTCCAAGTCCACGGCAGGCTCGCCGGTGACATGGAGTTGGTCGAGGAGGCCCACGAGGAGGTTCTCGGGGCCGCCCGTGCCTGCATCGGATGCAGGCTCGTCGGAGAGGCGAACCTCGCCGACAAGTTCGGCGAGGCAGCTTGTTGCACACGCGGCCTCAGCGCCGCACAGCGCGTCGATGCAGACTCCATCTGGTGAGCCTAGCTGGCTGCGCTCGCCAGGGAGGAAAAGGGTTCCCATCCAGAACAGATCTCCGGACGACGGTGCACCTCGCCCCACGGTGGGCGCCAAATGTCGGGGGTTGGGTACGACATATGCCAAAGGATGGCTTATCATGGTGGGGGCGAGTGGAACGTCGCCGGTGCCTGGAAACGGGATGAGGCGAAGACATGCATGCCGGCGGATCTTACCCAGCTTCAGGGCTCTCCGAGGAGATAACACCCCTACTGCTGCTCTGCGGGGTCTCCGCATGGTCACTAAGGCAAAGTGAATACAAGGTTGCTCCTAGAGCTGTTTCTGGAGGTAGAAGAAGGCAAGGCTAACTTTCTCCTCCCTGTGTGATCTGGTCTAGTGCTAATGGATTCCAACCCTTTGCATGGGTGCCCTGGGGGGTTTATATAGGCCTACCCCCCAGGGGTACAATGGTAAAACCGGCTGGGTGAGGGTCCCAGTCGTCTGTCTCTCAGGCGCCGTCTTCTCCGCCGACTACTGGGGCCCGCCGACTGGTGGGTCCCGCTGACTTGCCTGGTACGTGGCCGACAACCCTTGTCCGCCGCGAGCGGGTCTTGCCGGCTGCAGATTACTATAGCCGAGCTTCTAATGACGCTGGCTCGGTCATGGGGTCATGGCAACAGTGCCGCCGCCTGACGGGTGATCACTGTTGCCATTCCCCGTCGTGTCTAGTTAATGGCGTGTGGGGCCCGTGGGAGGGGCCGGCCGACTATTGGGGACCGACTCCCAACGGGTCCATCTCTTGGCGCTCTTGCCGTCTTCAGTACTCCCGCTGACTGGTAGGCCCCACCGTCTCCGGGCTGTACAGACAGGCCATCGTGGGCACAGGGCTCCGCCCCCAAGAGCTGATGTCAGGGCCGGCATGGCAACAGTGCTGCGCCGGACGGAGATCTCTGTTGGTACGGCGCACTGTGGCGATGCCTGCCCTTAAATAACAAGGTGGTTGGAGTTGCAGGCCGACTTCCTATAGTCGGCCTCTCCGGAAGTCATTGGACAGGAGTCGGCTTATCTTGGAGTCGCCTTCTGGGACTCGGCTTGTCTTGGAGTCGCCTCTGGGACTCGGCTCATCTTGGAGTCGCCTCTGGGACTCGGCCTAACTGGGAGTCGCCTCTGGGACTTGGTTTATCTTGGAGTCGCCTCCTGGACTCGCGGGGTGCAGCCTGCCCCAATGTCTTGAAAGGTTCTGGGGCTCGGGTTAGCCTACCCGTGGCCCATTACTCCGACAACGGTTGTAATTCGTTCCCATTCCTGGCATGGGGCCTAAACATGAACCCAAGGACACATGTATAAATTTTCTAGCCATTTTGGTGAACTAGAGCATGTATTTGAAGTTCAGATTTGAATTATGGACATTAAATGCCTAGGAAACTCAATTAGTGTATAGAAAGGCCAAACGAACCCTGAATAAGTTTAAATTTCAGCACGATATCTTGTCGTTCCATGTTGCCCGTAGAAGAAAATACAAGGGAAAAAGAGGTAGTGATTACGTTTTGCCCACAGGAGGGACACGTTTCCCTATCGGAACCACGAGGCTTCTTTGAGAGAAGCTCCGGTTTGTAAGAGGCTTGTAATAAAAGTTGCGCCACAATGGACGAAAAAATGTCCTCGACATATAACTGCCATGCCGTGACACCATGCTAGGTTTCATGATTTTTGGCTTAGTTTTTGATTTACGGGGATTTAAAAACTTAGATTCTTCTCACGAAATGTTTTCAAATAGCACACAGGTCACTCATGAAAGCCGATATTCGATGAAAACTTCATGGAAACCATATTTTAAAGTTTCATTAAAATCTGAAAAAAAATGTGGGATGTTAAGAAGGTGATGTTTTATTGCGACACAAAATTTGAAGTTAAAAAACATTACGAGATGTGAGCTATGAAAAAGATAAATTCAGCCCTGAATAGTGACATTACTATTCAACACTATTCAACACTGATTTTGTCTTTTTCATAGCTTACATCTCGTAATGTGTTTCAACTAAAAAATTTGTGCGGTAATCAAACATCATCGTCTTAACATCACGCATTTTTTTCAAATTTTTTTGAAACTTCAAAACATCTTTTTCTCGTGATTTTCACCAGATTCCACCGAATGTTGGTTTCCGTATGATATTCTCCCCCCCCCCCCTGCTGCGGTGTGATCTGAGTCGTGGGTTCTGATTGGCCACAACCCAAACCCCACAGATCATACGTGTGCACTGTTGGATGCTCCCAGATCGAAGGGCAACCCTAAGCCCTTTCGACAGCACATGTAGTACATGGGTAAGCACTATGCGCATGCGTTGTGCTAGCTCATGCTTCCTTCTCTACTAGGTTTTCAAAACAGGCTACTGTTTCTCGCCACTTGTCGGGGGTTGGGTGCGACATATGCCAAGGGATGGCTTATCATGGTGGGAGCGAGTAGAACGTCGCCAGTGCCTAGACACGAACGCCGGCGCACTTTACCCCGGATCGGGGCTCTCCTATGAGATAACACCCCTAGTCCTTCTCTGCGGGGTCTCCGCATGATCACTAAGGCACAAGTAATACATTGGTGCTCCTTGAGCTATGTGCTAGAGGTAGAAGGAGGCATGGCTAGCTCTCTTGATCCTCTAGGGTACTGGCTAGTTCTATCAGGGTGGGGAACCGTTTGCATGACTGCCCTGGAGGGTTTATATAGGCCTACCCCCCAGGGGTACAATGGTAATCTAGCCAGGTGCTGGGCCCGGCCGTCAGTGTCTCTGGTCGCCGGCTTCTCCGCCGGCTGCTGTGGCCCGCCACCTAGTGGGCTCCGCTGACTGGTCCGGTACGGAGCCGACAGGCCGCTTCCGCCACTGGCGGGTCTGGTTGGTGGCTGATCATTGTAGCCGTGTTGCTAATGATGCAGGCTTGGTCAACGGAGTATGGCTACAGTCCCGACGCCTGGTGGGAGACCACTGTAGCAATTCCGCGTCTTATCTTGTTAATGGGGCGCGGGCCTCGAGGGAGGAACTGGCCGCCTGATGGAGGCCGGCCTCCCTCAGGTTCGGCTGGTTTGCCCTCCGCCGTTTTTCGGGCTCTCACTACCTAGTAGGGCTCGTCGCCTGCAGGCCGTACCGATAGGCCATCGTGGGAATAGGGCTCCGCCTGGCAGGAGTGACGTCAAGGGGGAGTGGCAACAGTGTCGCGCCGTGCGGAGATCTCCCCTGCATGGGGCACCGTGGCCACGCTAAGTCCGGGATTTGGGGGCGAGGGACTACACTGTAGCATCTCCCTGTCTTGTCCTCTTGATGAGGGGTGCAAACTCTGAGGGCACTGGCTGGCTCCCTCCTTGGAGCCAGCCTCTCCGGAGGCCGTCTTCTAGGAGTCGGTCAGTCCTGGCGCCGTCTGTTGGTGCTTTGCCATCCTCGGGTAGCCGGCCGTTGAGATAGCCGGCTACCGGAGGGTGGCGCTTCGTTCTGAGGTCTCGCGGGGCGAAGCCGGCCCAAAGTCTTGAAAGGTTCAGGGCCTCGGGTGGGGCTACCCGTGGCCCATTACTCTGACAGTAGTCCCCGAAGCTGGTGAGGCGTCGTGGTTGACGGGCCGTGAAGTCTCGGCAGCTTCCCCTTTCACCGCGCTCCGGACGAACGCTCGGTCCGCCTTGTGACGCGCCGACTGCTGGAGTTGGTTTGACAAGGCGGGATCATCCGCCAATTTTGAACATCAAGGTGGGAAACAGGTGGCGTGCCTGCTAAGCTTCCCAGGCCCGCCACCAGCCACGGGCACGCCACGCTGCGCACGTCAGCCCGGCCAGCCTGCATCCCACACTCCTGATGGGATGTGACAGTGGGCCGGGCCCGCCACTATCGGGCCTCGGCACGCGGGCGGATACGCTGCGGCCGAGGCGGGCGGTTGTGATACCCGTGGGTGTTATGACGCAGTAACTCTATGCAGTAATCGGGGGGGTCGTGGGGTCGTGGGCGCAATTAATCCCACGATCGCACGCCCTGCCCCCTCGGCTTCGCAGCCCGAGGGCTATAAGTAGGGGGAGGCAGGGGAGCGGCGGAGCACGCGCTCCCTCCTCCCCACACTCTCTTCCTCCTCTCTCTCTCTACCGCCGCTGCTGCTGCTTAGGGCTCGCCATAGTGCCGCCGCAGTTTGCCGCCGTTGCGCTTCTCCTCCCCACGCAGCTCCGCTCGAAACTATGGCGCGCGAGAAGGGTGATGACTGGGATGGCTCGACGGTGATCGAGGATCACCCCACCTTCCTCCGGAACACGCGCCAGATGCCCAACGCGGCATTCGTCAAGGTGCGGGTGCCGCTATGGGAGGAGATCTTGCCGGTGCCGCAGGAGGACAAGCGGGTCGTCTTCCACTCGCACTTCCTTCGCGGCTTCAGCCTCCCGGCGAGCGGGTTTCTCCGCTCTTTCATGGACTTCAACCACCTCCAGCCGCACCACATGATGCCCAACATCATGACGCTGCTATCCACCTTCGTCACGGTGTACGAGGGCTACCTCGGCATCCTCCCCACCATTGAGCTGTGGGGAGCTTTCTTCTACGTCAAACAGGGCACCTCCGCCAAGGAGACGGCGGTCGAGTGCGGCGGCTTTGTCACCGTGCGCCGGCCGGCGAAGAGGAACGCCTTCCCGGTCATCAAGCTGTCACAGTCGGTGAAACTGTGGCAGCAATCTTACTTCTATGTTGAGAAGTCGACCCGACAGTCGGCTTCATCAATGTCACAGCCCTAGCATTAGCCTTGCTTGTCTTTGCATCATCGTCTTGCATCATGATTAAATTCCATTTAAACTTGAAATGGGGATTGTTCAAACCCTAGCACTAAATCAGTCCATCTAGGCTTGATTAAAATCTTTTTCAATAAACCCAAAATGTCCCTAAGAAAAGTTCATGATTTCTGGTTAAGGTGAAAACCTCTCCCAAAAATGATTGATATATTCCTAGGTCATCTTTGGATTTTTGAATTAACACAAAAGTATTTGAATTGGAGCCATTTAAATGCTATATATATTTTAAATGGTCCAAATTTTCTGAAGTTATTTGTGGAGCCTGAAATAATTCAGTTATCCACCAAAATAATTTTCATAATTATCTAAAATGATTTAGTTCCTAAACTAAATCAGAACAAAGAAAACAAAAGAGAAATTAGAAAAGGTAACAGGAATAAAAGAGAGAGACAGAGGAGTTACCTAGGCTTACCTGGCGCACCAACCGGTCCACCTCTGTAGCAGCCCAGCTGGGCAAAGCCAGCCCAGCGCACCAGGGGCAAGGTTGTCTTCAACCTTGCGCCAGTAGGACGCCGGGCGTGTGCTCGCCGCACGTGCACCGTCCGAGCGCCACCTTCTCTCTGCCTGCTCGCCCGGATGCTTTTGGACGACGCCACACATCTCCCCTGACTTCCTCTCACTCTCCCTCGCCCTCATCCCCTCCTCTGCTTCCTCCCTTCTCTCTGTCCGTGGGTGCCGAGACCACCGACGAGCACCAACACGACCACAGCCTTCCCCATGCCTCTCCAACATGACCTCGAGCTCCGCCATTGACCCATACGCCGTCTCCACCGAGCCACGTGACGAGAAGAGCCTCGGAGCGCCGCCCCGACGTCTTCTTCCTCCTCGGGTCACCGAGATCGCCGGCGACCGTGCTTCCGCTTCGACGCGTCCCCCAGCCCGCTGGCCTTCTCCTCCGCCCCCCAGTGAGCCCCTGATCGCTTCCCCCTGTCCCCTTCTTCTATAGCACGCCCTAACTAGGCCACCGTCGAGGTCGAGATCTCCCCGCCGCCGGCCACGTCACCATCGTTGCTATGGCCGCGCATGCTCGCGTCTGAGCTCATGGCTGCACTCACCGCACTCCCTCGAGTCGAACACGACCATCCATGGCTCCTTTCGTGCCCCACATCGCCCAAACCATTGTTGGCCAAACTCCGGCGACCGCACTCATCGTTGCCACCGCCGCTACAGTCCACTTCGCTCCCTCCCGTGGCCACCACTAGATGCGCGTGTGTGCCAGCAACCCATAGCCGCAAACCTCGCCCGAAACCGTCGCCCATAGCTCAATCCCGAGCGGACTCCACCACGGCTTGAGGTCGCCGCCGGCCAAACTCCGGCGTGCGGACGTGGCCGCGTAATTAGTGCTAATCACCGCTAGCTAAACCACTCTTAGATGCTGACAACAGGCCCCGCAGCAGCTCAAAGCCCAAGTCAACGCGGGATTTGTGTCTGTCTCACTGGCCAGTGGACCCCACGGTCAGTTTTGACCATGTTGACCTTGCTGACGTCGTGTTGTCGTCATGCTGACGCAGTAAGTGATTTTCTAGATTTTAAAATAATCCACGAATTCCAGAAATTAGTGTAAAATTCAAAAAATCATAGAAATTAATCTATAACTCCAAATGAAATAAATTATATATAAAAATTATCAGAAAAATCCAATCTATCCATTTATGCTATCTCCATGTATGTTTGAGCAACTTATGCCTGTTGATCAGGTCAAATCAAATGTTGCCATTTAAATAATCACATATGGAGTTTGAATTTGAATCTTTGGTTCAAACCAACTTCATTTAAATCATTGCTAGTTGCATTAGCTCAAATCACAACATATTGCCATGTCACATTCATGCATCATATTGCGCATTGCATTGATTGTGCCCTTCTCTATTTGCCGGTGTTGTTCCCTCTCGTTAGACGTGTTCCGACGATGAGTTCGATGACACCGATGAAGAGATATACTATCTTCATAAGTGCCAGGCAAGCAAAAACCCCTTGTTCATTCCAATACAATCCCACTCTCTCGCTCCTGCTCTCTTTTACTGCATTAGGACAACAATGTTTCAACTGTTACATGCTGCGGTAGTTGAACCCCTTTCCTCTGCATGACCTGTCATTGCCACAGTAAATAGATGAAACCCACTAGCATGAGTAGGAGTTGTTTGATCCCTGATGTGCCTACTCTTTCATGCTTGTTTGTCATGCCTGCTACTGCTTAGAGTTGAGTCAGGTCTGGTTCATCTGGGATGAATTGGAATGTGGTGAACATGTCCTACTGTCGAGAGCTAAGTGTGTGAACATGATTTGGTAAAGGTAGCGGTGAGAGGCCATGTAGGAGTACATGGTGGGTTGTCTCATTGTAGCCGTCCTCAGGAACTGAGTTCTGTGTTTGTGATCCATGAACAGTTACTACCACGCATTGGAATGCTTAAGTGCCCCTCTCGACTTATTAATCAACTTGATCTCTGTCCAGGAGTTGCAACTAGTTTCTGGCGTTCGTAGGTAGTGTTAGTAGTCTACCAAGTGGTACCCGGTATAGGTGGGCTTGGGACAGACTAGGCACTATGGCACGGTGTACCAAGCATAGATCCACCCATCGAGGTCGGCTTGGGAACCCTGCACACATCGTTTGGGGCTGTGAGCGACACCCCGGCCGAATCTCCTTGCGGATGGAACCCGAATAGGCGATAAACCTGGACTAGAGACTTGTGTGTGGTTAGTCAGGTCATGGCCAACTCCCTCGCCAGGCTTCCGCTTGAAGGTTGCCGAGATACACGACGTGTACATGGTGGTAAGTGGCGAGAGCGTGTGTGAAGAAGTACACCCCTGCAGGGTTAACACCATCTATTCGCATAGCTGTGTCCACGGAAAAGGACTTCTGAGTTGCCTGTACAGTTCATAGACAAGTGAAAGTGGATACTCTAAAACTCGCAAGATAAGCGTGAGTGCTATGGATGGCCTTCTTGTAGGGAGACGAGAGCGGATCCATAGTGGTGTATTGATATGGTGAATATGTGGACTCGTGTGCGCCACCTCAAAAGAGTTACTTGCAGTCGTAGTTTAGGATAGCCATCGAGTCAAAGCTGGCTTGCTGCAGTTAAACTCCACTACCCCTTTGTTGATAGCGATGCATATGTAGTTAGTTCAGATGTAAGTCTTGATGGGTACATTTGTACTCACGTTTGCTTAATTTATGTTTTCCAGAGAGACTTCAGTCTCGCTACTAGTTCCGCATGGACTTCGACGTATAGCTTGTTACCTCAGCTACGATCTTGTGCCCTCGGCAGGATCTGGTAGTTAGTCAGGCTTGTCTGCCTTTTTCATTTATAGTTGTCTGTACTCAGACAAGTTAAGCTTCCGCATGTGCTTGTTGCTTGTATGCTCTGTATGTTGGGTCATGAGACCCATGTTTGTAATATCTCGCTCCTCGGTGCCTAATGAATAAATACTTTGAGTCATAGAGTCTTGTTGTGATGCCATGTTGTATTTGCACATATCGAGCATATTTTGTGTATGATTGAAATGCTTGGTATGTGTGGGATCCCACAACCTAGTTGTTTATCCTTGGTAGCCTCTCTTATGGGGAAATGTAGTCTTGTGCTTCCATGAGCCATAGTAGTCCGCTACAGCCCGGTTCACCGGAGTCCTGCTAGCCCAGCATGTAACGCTCATGATGCGTCTATATCTCCCACGTGTCGAAGCACGACTTAGAGGCATAACCGCATGGTGGTTTTGTCGCAAGAAGGGTCATCTTCACACAATCCCATATAATGAGCAAGAATGGGATAAAGAGAGTTGGCTTACAATCGCCACTTCACACAATACATAATATAAATCATACATCATTCAAAATACACTCATAGACCGGCTACGGTCAAATCCAAATGAAAAGAAGACAACCCCAAATGCTAGATCCCCGATCGTCCCAACTGGGCCCTGCTACTGATCATCTGGAAACAAAACATAGTAACGACCAAGGTCCTCGTGAAACTCCCACTTGAGCTCGATTGCGCCACTTGCGCTAGCATCCTCGGCACCTGCATCTGTTTTGGTAGAATCTGTGAGCCACAGGGACTCAGCAATCTCACACCCGCGAGATCAAGACCATTTAAGCTCAGAGGTAGGAAAAGGGGTAATGTGGTGGAGCTGTAGCAAGCACTAAGCATATATGGAGGCTAACATACGCAAGTGAGAGCGAGAGGAGAAGCAACGCAACGGTCGAGAAGCTAGAAGTGATCAAGAACTGATCCTGAAACTACTTACGTTCATACATAACCCAAACCGTGTTCACTTCCCGGACTCCGCTGAGAAGAGACCATCACGGCTACACACGCGGTTGATGCATTTTAATTAAGTCAAGTGTCAAGTTCTCTACAACCGGACATTAACAAATTCCCATCTGCCTCATAACTGCGGGCACGGCTTTCGAAAGATAATACCCTGCAGCGGTGTCTCAACTTAGCCCATCACAAGCTCTCACGGTCAACAAAGGATATACCTTCTCTCGGGAAGACCCGATCAGTCTCGGAATCCCTGTTCGCAAGACATTTCGACAATGGTAAAACAAGACCAGCAAAGCCGCCCGATGTGCCGACAAATCCCGATAGGAGTCCACGTATCTTGTTCTCAGGGCACACCGGATAAGTCAAGCTACGAGTAAAATAAAGCCTCGAGTTTCCCCGTGGTGGCCCCGCAGGCTGCTCGGTTAGGACCAACACTCGAAGGAGCACTGGCCCGAGGGGGCTAAAATAAAGATGACCCTCGGGCTCGCGAAAACCCAAGGGAAAAAAGGTGTAGGTGGAAAATGGTAAAACCAAAGTTGGGCCTTGCTGGAGGAGTTTTATTCAAAGCGAACTGTCAAGGGGGTCCCATAAATCACCCAACCGCGTAAGGAACGCCAAATCAAGGAACATAACACCGGTATGACGGAAACTAGGGTGGCAAGAGAGGAACAAAACACCAGGCATAAGGCCGATCCTTCCACCCTTTACCAAGTATATAGGTGCATTAATTAAACAAGAGATATTGTGATATCCCAAAGCATCCATGTTCCAACAAGGAACAAACTTCATCTTCACCTGCAACTAACAACGCTATAAGAGGGGCTGAGCAAAAGCGGTGACATAGCCAAACTATGGTTTGCTAGGAAAGGAATGGTTAGAGGCTTGACATGGCAATATGGGAGGCATGATAAACAAGTGGTAGGTAGAGCTAACATAGCGATAGAGCGAGCAACTAACAAAGCAAAGATAGAAGTGATATCGAGGGTATGGTCATCTTGCCTGCAAAGTTCTGAGAGTTGTCGAAAGCTTGATCCTCGTTAGCATACTCAACAGGTTCCTCGTGCACGTACTTGTCTCACGGCTCTACCCAAAGCGAGAACACAAGCAACGGAAACACAATAAATCACGGTGCAATGCACAAGCAACATGATGCAATACAAGACATGATATGCGAGATGTGATATGCAATGCATATGCGGGCTCCGGACAGAAAAATGATGAACAAGGCATCAACTTGGCAAACCAAGTATGCCGCTGTAAAGATGAGATGATTTCGGTTGAAATAGATATAAAGATCACCGGAATCGGATGCACGGTTTGCAAATGGCAAGCAAAACACGAATGACACAAATCTGCGATTAACTGCATAATATCACTTAGAATACATCAAGAAACTATGCTACAGCACCCCAACATAATAACAAAGCATATGGGAGAGATCTACAGGAGATTCTTGACAAAAGAGGAACAATGAGCTATGGCTAAATCACACAATAGCAGGTTCAAACAAGCATGACAAAAGTGCAAAAGATATCAGGTTGGACATGGCATAAACAGCATCAGGTAGCAATGATCAGAGCAAGTAATCAACATGCTACAGAAACTTATAATAGCAAAACAAGGCATGACATGAATCTACTCAAAGCATAGAACAAAATTCCCTTACTGACCATGAGCCAAAAAGGATCACAAAATATGATTACACCCATGTAAACATGGCAAGTTTCGTTAACAGAATCAGGAAACTGGGCATGGCATTGACAGCATTTTGAAGGCATCTTTGCGAGCTCGATTCACTCACCACAAGTCATTGCATGACAAGATAAACATAGCACCAGCAAGAATACATGTTCATGAAACTAAACATGGCAAGAACAAGATCATAGCATGCAAGGATCAACTACAACAACCTTGGCAAAATTGAATATCATGTAAACAATCTGCCAGGAAACATTTTATAGCAAAAGTAGAGCAAGAAAAAGACATGCTAGGCTCCTCCATAATTGCAAACAGGGGCACTAATGGATAGAGCATAACCATATGTACAAAACATCCTTACTGAAGTATCTCAAAATAAGCATGGATCTCTCTGTAGCATCAAGTTTACATGGCATAAGAATAACAGCAGAACAGGGACTAAAATCAGCAACATCACAAGGCCTAGTTTGCGTGCTTGTGCTAGTCACCACATTGATCACAAAAATACATGGTAAGCACCTCTATAAAGATGGCATGGCATAGAAAAAAACACCTGTAGGGCTCAAGTTCATAAGATGCACACATCAATCATGGCAAAAATGACAAAAGTGCATGTTCTGATAAGAATCTGAAACTAACATCACATAGCCCTCTACCAACAGCATTTCGGGCATCAAGATGAGCTCAAATTAAAATGACGCAGTGAGATAAAATGATGTACTCGTCTAGACGAACAATTCTGTATGCCACACACCCAAAACAGAGCCACGGGTGCAAAGTTATGACATGATGAATATGGCATGATAATGTCATAACATTCGGGGACTTGGGCAAAATTCAGGGTCAACCTCGTGGATCTGAATCTGGCGCGTGGGCACGGAAGTCGAGGCGGCCGGAGAACTCGCCGGAGAAGAGGTCGGGGAGGCTGCCGGGGCGAGGCCGGCCGGATTTGGCACCGGAGGCGGCGGCGGACGCGGAGGCGGGGCCGGGCGGCGCCGGCTGCGACCGGGGAGCGGGCGGCGCGACGGGCGGCGGCCGGAGCGGGAAGGCTCAGGGCGGCGGCGGAGGTCCTGTCCGGCGGCGGCGGGCGGCGACCGAGGCACGGGGAGGCGAGCGGCGCGCTCGGGCGCGGGGAGGCGATGGCGGCTGGGCCCGTGGGGCCGGGAGCGGGCCGAGCGGGCCGGCGGCGCGGGGGCGGCAGAGCAGGCCATGGGCGGCTCGCGTTTCGTCGGCGGCGGCAGGGCGGACGCGTCCGGCGCGGTCCGGACGTGTGCGGTGCGCGGAGGACGGGGAAGACTAGGGTTTGCCCGAAAATTTCGGGGATGGGCACATATTTGTAGGTAGAGGGAGCTAGGGGACTCCAAATGGTGTGCGGTTTTCGCCCACACGATCGTGATCCGACAATGGAGAGCATGGAAGTGACTTAGATGGGTTACTGGGCTGTTTTCGAGGGGTGTTGGGCTGCAACCGAAAAGAGGCCTTCGCGGTTATGCGGTTAACCGTTGGAGTATCAAACGACCTCCAAATGGCACGAAACTTGACAGGTGATCTACCGGTGGTGTACCAAGGCCACTTGACAATCCTCGGTCCATTTCGAGAACGTTCCACACCCGCAGACGAAAAGAGACAAGAGGGGTGCGCCGGTGCATGTGGGAGTGTCGGATTGCAAAACGGACAACGGGGAAAATGCTCGGATGCATGAGACGAACACGTATGCAAATGAGATGCACATGATGACATGATATGAGATGCATGACATGAACAAAATGCAAAACAAAATACAAAACCCAACCATGAAGGGAATACCATAGCACATAGCCGAAAATGGCAAGAGTTGGAGTTACAAATATGGAAAGTTACATCCGGGGTGTTACAACACTCCACCACTACAAGAGGATCTCGTCCCGAGATCTAGAACTGAAAGAACTCCAGATATTCGGAACGGAGGTGATCCTCGCGCTCCCAAGTGGCTTCTTGGTCGGAATGGTGTGACCACTTCACTTTCAGGAATTTGATTGACTTGTTGCGAGTCTTGCGCTCAGTTTCTTCAAGAATAGCAACGGGGTGCTCATGATAAGAGAGATCTTATTGGAGGTCAATTTCTTCAAAGTTGATAGTGCGCTCAGGAGTCTTGAAGCACTTGCGAAGCTGTGACACGTGAAACACATCGTGCACGTTTGCAAAATTGGACGGAAGCTCAAGTTGATAGGCGAGATCGCCTCTTTTGCCAATGATCTTGAAAGGACCCACGTATCTAGGGGCAAGCTTCCCTTTGATACCGAAGCGACGAGTGCCTTTCATTGGAGATACGCGGAGGTAGACATGGTCTCCGATTTCAAAAGCCACATCACGGTGCTTGTCATCATAATAGCTCTTCTGGCGCGATTGCGCGGCCTTGAGATTCTCACGAATGACTTTGCACATTTCTTCGGCTTCTGTGATCAAGTCGTTGCCAAGAAGTTGGCGTTCACCTGCCTCGGACCAATTGAGAGGAGTACGACACTTTCTGCCATAGAGAATTTCGAATGGGGCCTTGCCCGAACTCGCTTGGAAGTTGTTGTTGTAGGAGAACTCGGCATAAGGAAGACAATCTTCCCACTTCATGCCAAAGGAAATGACACAAGCCCTGAGCATGTCTTCGAGGATTTGATTGACTTGCTCGACTTGGCCACTTGTTTGAGGATGGAAAGTTGCGCTGAAATGAATGTTGGTGCCCATTGCCTTCTGGAAGGAGTCCCAGAATTTAGAAGTAAAGATGCTTCCACGGTCTAAAGAAATCAATTGTGGAATGCCATGCAAGGATACAATTCTGGAGGTGTATAACTCTGCCAGTTGAGCTGCTGTGATAGATTCTTTGATAGGAAGAAAATGAGCCACTTTAGTAAGCTTGTCAATGACAACAAAGATAGTATCATTTCCACACTTGGACTTAGGAAATCCAGTCACGAAGTCCATCTCGATATGATCAAACTTCCATTCCGGAATAGCAAGAGGTTGGAGGAGACCAGCTGGTCGTTGGTGTTCTGCTTTCACCCTTCTGCAGACATCACATTCGTTCACGAACTGAGCAATATCTCGCTTCATTCGAGTCCACCAATACGACTGCTTGAGGTCATGGTACATCTTCGTACTTCCAGGATGAATGGATAGGAGGGAATTGTGTGCCTCGTTCATAATGACTTTTCTCAGATCACCTTTAGGAACCACAATTCGGTCCTTGAAGAAAAGAGTATCTTTGTCATCCAAGCGATAGCACTTGTATTTGGGAATGTCCTTGTCGATACCACGTTTCACCTTTTTCACCATGGTATCCAGGAGTTCTGCCTCACGAATTTGATCTTCCAAAGTAGGAGAGACTATGAGGTTGGCAAGAAAGCCTTGAGGAACAACTTGAAGATTCAGTTTACGGAAAGCTTCACAAAGATCCGGTTGGAATGGCTTGACAATTAAGTTGTTGCAATAAGCCTTTCTTCTCAGAGCATCTGCAATCACATTCGCCTTGCCTGGAGTATATTCAATACTTGGATTGCACTCTTGAATCATTTTGACCCATCGAGTTTGTCTGAGGTTGAGGTTGGGTTGAGTGAATATATACTTGAGGCTCTTGTGATCGGTGAAAATGTCCACTTTCCTTCCCAACAAGAGATGTCTCCATGTTATCAATGCATGGACAACTGCCGCCAACTCGAGATCATGAGTGGGGTAGTTCTTTTCGTTGGGCTTCAACTGACGAGAGGTATAGGCCACAACTTTCTTCTCTTGGATTAACACGGCACCGAGACCTTGAAGAGAAGCATCACAGAAAACTTCGAATGGCTTGGATTCATCAGGAGGAGTTAAGACAGGAGCTGTTACTAGCTTCTCTTTGAGGGTGTTGAAAGCAACATCACACTCAGGCGTCCAGACATACTTGACATGCTTCTGGAGGTGGTTGGAAAGAGGCTTTGCAACCTTAGAGAAGTTCTCAATGAATCTTCGGCAATAGCTTGCAAGACCAAGAAAACTGCGGAGCTGCTTGGCGTTCTGAGGAGGTTCCCAATTCACAATTGCAGACACCTTCTCGGGATTAACAGCGATGCCCTTGGCGGAGATGATGTGACCAAGATAAAGAACTTCATCAAGCCAGAACTCACATTTGGAAAACTTCGCATAGAATTGATGCTCTCTGAGCTTGTCGAGCACCAATCACAAATGTTTGGCATGATCCGACTTATTCTTGGAGAAGACCAAAATATCAACGAGATACAACAATACGAAATCATTGGTGTAGGGGTTGAAGATGAAGTTCATCATTCGAGAGAATGTTGGAGGAGCATTGACAAGGCCGAAAGACATGACAGTATATTCATAAGGACCATAGCTTGTTCTGAATGTTGTCTTGGGAATATCTTGTTCATGAATGTGAATCTGATGATAACCCATACGAAGGTCAAGCTTGGAGAAAACTTTAGCACCTTTGAGTTGCTCGAATAGCTCATTGATGTTGGGAAGTGGATACTTGTTCTTGATTGTCTTCTTGTTCAATGGACGGTAATCGACGCACAGTCGGTCCGTGCCATCCTCCTTCTGGACAAAAAGAACTCCACAACCCCATGGAGATGAACTTGGTCTGATCAAACCCAGACGCTCCTCTTCATCGAGTTGTTTCTTCAATTCCTTCAGTTCTTCAGGTCCAAGCTTGTATGGACGCTTGCAAACGGGTTCAGTGCCAGGCTCAAGATCGATAATGAGTTCGACTGGCCGGTGCGGAGGCATACCCGGAAGCTCTTCTGGAAAGACATCTTGGTACTCACAAACGACTGGAATTTGAGAAATAGCATCCAACTCGCCCTTCTCATTGAGAGAAAACAACCGAATGGTTTCATCACGAGCGGCATAGATGATAACATCCTTAGAAGAGTGTGTCAATTGAATTTCCCTGGCAGCACAATCAAGTTGAGCTTTGTGCTGAGAAAGCCAGTCCATACCAAGAATTAGATCAATATCCGAGTCACCAAGAACAAATGGTTTAGGTAGAAACTTATAGTTTCCCATCTTGATAGAAACATCCGGAATCATTGTGGTAGCCCTCATAGAAGAGCCCGGAGAAACAACTCCATGGGTTTTTCCAGCATTTCCGAAATGAAATCATGCTTTGTAATGATCTAGACATGAAGCAATGTGATGCACCGGTATCAGATAAAACTTTTGCAGGAATATCATTAACTGGAAGATTACCCATTATCACGTCTGAAGAATCCTCTGCCCGAGCTGCATTCATCATGTTCACCTTTGCAGACTTTGGATTATGCTTGACCACTTCATTGCTTGAAGACCTCACAGGAGGAGGAGGAGGAAGGCGCCTTTGGTTGAAGCACTTGTTCGCGTAGTGACCTTTCTGCTGGCACTTGTTGCAAGTCACCTCTGAGAGCGGACGGTGATAAGGAGCATTTGACCTTGGCACTTGAGAATTTGACTTGTTCTGAAAGCCTGGGTTGGGTGGGTGGGAATCTGACCTTGGCACTTGAGAATCCACGACCACCTGAGTTCTTCTGCTGGTAAGGCTGACGAAACGGAGGAGGAGGAAGGTAGAACTTCTGCTGCTTAGCTGCCACTTGTGAGGAAGAAGAAGACTGAACTGCATCCCTGATTCTCTTCTTAGAAGCCTCACACTTAAGCTGAGCACCTTCTTGCTTGAGGGCCATATTGTAGAATTGATCAAACTGAGTAGGCTCAACAAGAACAAGAGCTAACTGCAGATCCTCTCTAAGGCCACCTCTGAATTGATAGATCATACTCTTTTCATCAGGAACATCTTGTTTAGCAAAGCGAGCAAGTTTCTGAAACTGCTTGTTGTATTCATACACTGACATGTTGCCTTGCTTGAGATTGCGGAACTCCTCACGCTTGCTCTCAACAACACTGGTAGGAATGTGGTGAGCTTTAAAGTCCCGACAAAAATCAGTCCAAGTAATCACTCCACCTCCTCTGGACTCCTTGTATTGCTGGAACCAATCAGCTGCTTGGTCCTTGAGCTGAAAAGAAGCGAACTTGACGTAGTCCTCAAGCCTGACATTGCTGCATTCAAAATGCTTGTTGATATCCACGAGCCAATCGTCGGCGTCTGTGGCCTCGGCACAGTAGCTGAAAGACTTCGGCTGATTTGCAAGGAACTGGTTGAGGGTAGGAAACTGAGGCTGATGGTTGAACTGCCCTTGACCTTGATACCCTTGGTTGCCTTGGCCTTGGTTGCGCTCTTGCATCAGCAGAATCAATAACTGAGCGTTGGCGTTTGTGGTTTCCATCAAAGTTTTCCATGCCTCCGGAGGCGGAGGTGGAGGTGGAGGGTTCGCCTGACTCCCATCATTGTGTTCCGGATTCTGACGCGTTGGCGGAGCCATCCTGAAGAGGGTGACATCCGTTAGCATCTTGATAGACAGATAGACAAGTTGAATCAACGGATAGCAATTGTAACATATAGTCTTCACAATAAACATTCGAACAAGGATGAACGAATGAATTCCAAAGTAAACATCACATCCATTAAGGTGAGAAGCCACTTGATAAGGGGTTGATGAATGAAATAAACAAGGTACAACTGGAACAAATAAGTGGTAAGGATTACTTTCGGTGTCAAAACCGGCGGATCTCGGGTAGGGGGTCCTGAACTGTGCGTCTAGGCGGATGGTAACAGGAGACAAGGGACACGATGTTTTACCCAGGTTTGGGCCCTCTTGAAGGAGGTAAAACCCTACGTCCTGCTTGATTGATATTGATGATGTGGGTATTACAAGAGTAGATCTACCACGAGATCAAGGAGGCTAAACCCTAGAAGCTAGCCTATGGTATGATTGTTGTAATGGTTGTTCGTCCTACGGACTAAAGCCATCCGGTTTATATAGACACCGGAGAGGGCTAGGGTTACACAGAGTCGGTTACAATGGTAGGAGATCTACATATCCGTATCGCCAAGCTTGCCTTCCACGCCAAGGAAAGTCCCATCCGGACACGGGACGAAGTCTTCAATCTTGTATCTTCATAGTCTTGGAGTCCGGCCGATGATGATAGTCCGGCTATCCGGACACCCCCTAGTCCAGGACTCCCTCAGTAGCCCCTGAACCAGGCTTCAATGACGATGAGTCCGGCGCGCATATTGTTCGGCATTGCAAGGCGGGTTCCTCCTCCGAATAATTCATAGAAGATTGTGAACACCAGGATAGTGTCCGGCTCTGCAAAATAAATTCCACATTCCACCGTAGAGAGAATAATATGTACACAAGTTCAATCTGCTGACGTATTTTGTGGCATGACGTCACACCACTACCAAGCCTTTACTTGAATCGTTTTTTACTATACCACCTCAGCGCGTTTAGCGAAGCGGTTTCCTTGGCACGTCTTGTCGAAGCAGAGATCGTGTTCCCCTTATTCCGGGATTCTCATCAATACGGACGTGGGTAACCCAACCGCGCCATTGATGGTGGCGCTTGGGAGATAAGCGAGTTTTACCAGGCCGGTGGGGACGCATAGTTTTCGTCCGCCCATATATAAGGGGATAAGGATCCACCCTTTCACCTACGCCTTCTTCCTCCTTTGCTTATCCATCTCCGCGCACTCGAGCTCCAGCGCCCAAGCCCGCACATCTCGTCTCAACCTTCTCCAGTCATGTCTGGAGCGGGAGGCAAGTGGATGACCTCCTCCGTTACGGAGGGGCACATCGAATATCCGGCGACATCGCGCACCGGCTGCCCGACGAGGGGCAGCTCATCCCCACCCCCAGGCCCCATGAGAGGGTCGTATTCCTTCCCCACTTCCTCCGCGGACTGGGCTTCCCATTGCATCCCTTTGTCCGGGGGCTCATGTACTATTACGGCCTGGATTTCCACGATCTGGCGCCAAACTTCATCCTCAACATCTCGGCGTTTATCGTCGTGTGCGAGGCCTTCCTCTGTATCTAGCCTCACTTCGGCTTGTGGCTCAAGACCTTCAATGTCAAGCCGAAGGTGGTGAAGGGCACTCAAGCGGAGTGCGGAGGCGCCATATTGGGTAAGATACCCAACGTCGTCTGGCTCGAGGGTGCCTTCGTGGAAACCATCAAGGGATGGCAATCGGGGTGGTTCTACATCACCGAGCCGCGTGACCCTAAATGGGTAGCGGCCCCCGAATTTAGATCTGGGATCCCCATGCGGCTCACCTCTTGGAAGGAGAGTGGCCTGACCTGAGGTGATTCGGAGGAGCTGACCGGAATCCAAGCCTGTATCCAGAGGCTGGTGAACAAGAAGCTCAAGCTTGTCAACGTGGTCCAGGTCATGCTCATCCGCCGGATTCTCCCGTGCCAAGAACGGGCATTTAAATTGTGGGAGTTCAATCCGGCACAGCACCAGACCTTGAGCAGGCTCTTCGACACTAGGTACGAAGATGCCTGGAAAGTTCTTTTCAAGGGCGCTGAAGCCCCCGCATCTGCCACTGAAGATCGTGGATTTCGCTCGCAGCGTCAAGCTGACGAGGTAAGTGATTCTACCCCTTTACGGGACACTTGTTTTAATAGTTTGACCGTACGCGGGATTTAATCTCCCTTTTCCTTTGACAGGACTGGATGAGGAAGGCCGAGCAGTTCATCTGTCCGGCTCCCATGCCAGAAAACCCAGTAGACGCCCGTCTAGCGGGGCTGCTGGTTCCGGCACCGCATGTGGTGCCGGAGAAGAAGGCCAAGAAGGAGGCCACGGGTACTCGAAAGAGTTCCCGTTTTCAGGTGTCCGACGACTCCGAGGCGGACTCCTCCCCGAAAACGAGGAGGAGAAAGAGGACTCTCTCCCAGAGGAAGGAGAGAGGAAGAGGAAGGCTTCCCCAACAGGGGAGGCCGAAGGGTCCAAGAGGGGAAGGACTATTCCCTCGGACAGCTCCGCCAACGCCAACATTGGCGACGAAGAGTGGGCCTCAAGGGCCAGGCCTCCGGCAAGATCGTAAGTATCCGGATTCCTGAATAATTTATAATTTCTCTTTTGTGTCACATAGTGTCCTTCTAATGCCGCACGCTGCCTGTAGTCCGGCCGATGATGATCTCCCCGCTTCATCGAGCAGGTTGTTGGCTCCGTCGGATGTAGACTCCATCCCGACTGCCTCCACCCCTCGCGACGCTGAGGACGCCGAGGTGGGATCCCAAGAAGGGACCCATCAGGAGGAGGCTCCGGAGGCGCCACAAGGCAGCCTCCCGGACTTTGCGCCGGACTCCACATTGGAACCCGCAGTGGTTCCGGAGTCCGGCTGGCGGCCCATTCGCAAGAAGGGCAAGACCGTGACACCGGCGGCCTCCGTCCAACCGGAGGCGCCGAATAACTTGTTGGAGGCGCTCAAAGGCGCTTCCATCGAGGAAGAACACCGCACTATTATGAGTGCGGTGATTCAGAAGGTGCAGCTCGCCAAGAGCGGGCTGACCGAAGCCTGCAGTAGCCTTCTATCAGGCTTTGAGGTAAGAAGTTAAAAATATGCAATGTAATACCGCATAGACAGTAGCCCCTGATGCTCAGTTCGGTGTTCGGAAAGAAAAGCCGGACTGAGGATCTAAAAAAGATATACGCAGGGTTGCTAAAAATTATGTCAATATGGGTTTGCAGGCTGCGCTGCTGACCTCTGCCGCACTGACTGCGGAGGTCGGTGCTTTGAAGCAGGAGCTCGAGCGGTCCGAGCAAGAGCTCGGCCGTGCCAAGAAGCAGCTCGAGGACAAAGAAGGTGAGTAACACCACTTTGAATTTTACCTTACAGAAAAGGATTTAGGTTGCGATAAAAATAACAAGGATAACGTGGGTACTGCAGGGGCCACGAACGAGGTGGCAACCCTGAAGGAGGCTGTGTCCGCGGCCGAACGCAATGCGGCCGCGGAACGGGCAGAGCGAGAAAAGCAGGAGGCGCGGGTGGCGGAGGTGCGGCAAGAGCTCCAGGCTCTCATGGAAAAGCATGAGAGTTTGGAGCGTGACTCAAAGACTCGAGAGTCCGAGCTTGCCTCGGCTCTCGAAAGTGCCAAAGCCGCCAAGGCCGAGGCCCATAAGTCCCTTCAGGAGATTGAGTCGGTGAAGAAGATAGCGGCGGGTAAGGCATTTTTCATGCAAAGCAAGCATGTGAATGTAAATTACGTGTTACTTACCCGAATTCGGAGCTCTCCAGGGGCGTTTGCAGATCTGCCTCGCAGCGTGTCTGATGCCGCCGCATTCTACCGAGCCGAGGAGGGGAGCTCAACGGAGAAGGTCTTCTGGTCTCAGTACGCTGAGGCCGGCCATCCGGTGCCCCCTAGCGACCAGCTGAAGCAGCTGGTCGAGCTCCACAAGGTAGCCGAGCAGGCCATGAAGGGCCTCATAGTCCGGCTGTGGCCTGGAGAGGCCATGCCTGGGAGCTACTTCGGCCTCGTGCGGCGGTTGGTGGATGCGTGCCCCTGGGTGGAGGTCATCAAGCGCTCCGCCTGTATTGAAGGTGCTCGTCGGGCCCTTGCCCGCGCAAAGGTGCATTGGGGCAAGCTGGATGCGGAGAGGCTTATCACTGACGCGCCACCAACAGGCAAGGAGTATCGTACGCCCGAGATGTACTATAAGACTGTCCTGAAGGGTGCCCGCAAGATTGCGGATGAGTGCCCCAGAGATGTAATTATTGAGTAAATTCGCAATGTGTTATCCTGTGCGCTGAAAACTTTGTTCATATGCGCTAAGCAACGCTTATTGATTTAAAATATTACCTTCTGTGCGGCCGTTTATTAAATCTGAGAGATGGCAAGTCGTCGGCTTCAGCCCCCATGCCACGAGTGCTGGGGTGTTCGGGATAAACTTGAGCACTCTTGTTCCCATTTTTGGGTCCATCTAGGGAGGCGCTCAACACAACGAACAAGGCAACCGGACTTATAATGCTTGAACACTCTCACTTAGCCATAGAATTCTATAATTTTAAATTTCGGCGAAGCCCCTAGTATTCGGAAGACCGAGTTCGGGGCGCTATCCACGCCTTGGCCGGACATTATCCGGTTCTTCGCTCGAAGCGGCATAAGTCTTTAGGGACTCGAAAAGACCTCTCGAACAGCGACCAGTCTCTCGCCTTATCATGACAGTCAGTTTTAGCTTTCTCCACTGAGGCGTTAACCCAGCTCAACCGGGGCGCAATCGCAGTGGTTCTCCCAGTGCTACCTTAGCCGACAGAACGGAACGTAAGGTGCCAAAACTTGGGAGCCGGGCAAACCCAACTATTGACCCAAGACATGATTCGGAGCCGATTCATATAATGCTATAAGTTCGGGGTGCCGCACTTGTGAAAGTGTTCGGACTTATCACACCATAATGCGGGGAACATAAGCCCCTGGTGTATTCGGCCGTACCAAAATATACGGATGCAAGATGTCATAAATGAACATATATATAAAGTAATGCAATTATAGACGAAAAGTGCTGCATTGTTTATTCAAGAAATTCTGCTATGAGTGCGGAATGATACAAATAGTGTGGTAAGCAAGGGATTGGACTAATTAAAGGTGTCTCCCTCCAGGGGTAGGCTGCGGAATGGTGTATTTAACAAATTTAATGCTCGTAATGGAGACCACCTGAGTGTTCGTCGCAGCCTTTGTCCCTCCCTGGCTGTTGCATCATGAGTTCGGCAGGTTCGCCGCCGGACAGAGCCTGGTGGACGGAGTCCTGTGTATAAAAAGAAGAAAAATAAAAAATAAAAAGAGCGACACACTTGGGAGCCCCTGATGTGGTCGAACCGCACTCTGGGTCTGTTGTGGTCGTGCCCCTCCCCCTATGCCCATGGTATCTCCAGAGCGTAATGATGTACGCGGAGAGCTTGTCTTGCAATCATGCGAGGGTTGGGGTTGGGGCCGCATTGCTACGCGTGCTCGGAACGTGCCAGGTGGTCTTGGTTGATGTTGCTCCGGGCGCGTTTGGCCGTGTCCGGTCGTTTAACGGCCGGACTCGAAAATTGCCTTAGAAGGCTGCTCTGTACTTCTGCCGCGAGAGCCGCTGTATGTTCCTCCGTTCGGAGGGAGCGTTCCGTATTTCCGTTGACCGTGATGACTCCACGAGGGCCTGGCATCTTGAGCTTGAGGTATGCATAATGCGGCACCGCGTTGAACTTTGCGAACGCGGTTCGTCCGAGCAGAGCGTGATAGCCACTGCGGAACGGGACTATGTCGAAGATTAACTCCTCGCTTCGGAAATTATCCGGGGATCCGAAGACCACTTCCAGTGTGACTGAGCCTGTACAATTGGCCTCAACACCTGGTATGACGCCTTTGAAGGTCGTCTTTGTAGGTTTAATCCTTGAAGGGTCTATGCCCATCTTGCGCACTGTATCCTGATAAAGCAGGTTCAGGCTACTGCCGCCGTCCATCAGGACTCTCGTGAGGTGAAATCCATCGACGATTGGGTCTAAAACCAATGCGGCGAATCCGCCATGGCGGATACTGGTCGGATGGTCTCTTCGATCGAAAGTGATCGGGCAAGAGGACCATGGGTTGAACTTTGGGGCGACTGGCTCCATCGCATATACGTCCCTTAGTGCACGCTTCCGCTCCCTCTTGGGTATATGCGTTGCGTATATCATGTTTACCGTCCGCACTTGTGGGGGGAAGCCCTTCTGTCCTCTATTGTTCGGCGGCCGGGTCTCTTCCTCGTCATCGCTGTGTAGCCCCTTGTCATTGTTTTCGGCAATTAATTTGCCTGCCTGCTTGAATACCCAACAATCTCTGTTGGTGTGGTTAGCTGGCTTTTCGGGGGTGCCATGTATTTGGCAAGAGCGGTCGAGTATTCGGTCCAAATTGGACGGGCCCGGAGTGGTTCTTTTAAATGGCTTCTTCCGTTGACCGGGTTTAGAGCCTCGGAATCCGGCGTTGACTGCCGTATCCTCATTGCTGTCGCCGTTAATGCGGCGTTTGTTTTTGTTTCGACGCGACCTGCCATTGCGGTCCTTGGTATCCGGACTGCCAGCATTTTTACTGAGGTTGTTGCTGCGAGCTAGCCAGCTATCCTCTCCCGCACAGAAGCGGGTCATGAGTGATGTGAGGGCTGCCATGGATTTCGGCTTTTCCTGTCCTAGGTGCCGGGCCAGCCACTCGTCGCGGATGTTATGTTTGAAGGCTGCGAGGGCCTCTGCATCCGGACAGTCGACGATTTGATTTTTCTTTGTTAAGAACCGTGTCCAGAATTGTCTGGCCGATTCGTCTGGCTGCTGGATTATGTGGCTTAGGTCATCTGCGTCTGGTGGTCGCACATATGTGCCCTGGAAGTTGTCGAGGAATGCGGCTTCCAGGTCCTCCCAACACCCAATTGACTCTGCGGGCAGGCTGTTGAGCCAATGCCGAGCTGGTCCTTTAAGCTTGAGCGGGAGATATTTGATGGCGTGAAGATCGTCGCCGCGGGCCATATGGATATGAAGGAGATAATCCTCGATCCAAACCGCGGGGTCTGTTGTGCCATCGTAGGATTCGATGTTAACGGGTTTAAACCCTTCAGGGATTTGATGATCCATTACTTCGTCAGTGAAGCATAGTGGGTGTGCGGCGCCTCTGTATTGAGCAATATCACGACGTAGCTCAAGAGAGCGTTGTCTGCTGTGTTCGGCCCGGCCGGAGTTGTTGTATCCGGTGCGACGGTATTCGTCGTGGGTCTTGGGGCGCCCACGTGATCCATAGATAGATCTGGATTGTCTTGCCTTGTCCTCCAATATATCCCGCAAGTCCGGCGCGTTCCCCCGTGGCTTCGTACTTTTTGAGCGGTGCCGGGGTACGGTTTTGGTGGAGGGCTTAGATGCCTCTCTGTCGCGGCCGCGAGGTGGTCGGTCTGCCGTATTGTGCGCTGGTGATGAAGGTTTGTATGCTTCCTCCTCTAGTCGGGGGAGCAACTTGCGTTTTGGGTAGCTTTTGGAGGGGCGTTCGAGTTCATACTCTTCGGCCGCGAGGACCTCGGTCCATCTGTCGGTCAGCAGGTCTTGATCAGCTTGAAGCTGTTGCTGCTTTTTCTTTAGGCTATTTGCCATGGCCATTAGCCTGCGTCTGAAACGCTCTTGTTCGACGGGATCCTCAGGCACGACGAATTCGTCGTCGTCGAGGCTTGCCTCGTCTCCGGAGGGAGGTATGTAATTATCATCCTCGACCTCTTCGTCTGCCGCTCTCTCGTGAGGGCTTGCTTCTGCATCCTCCTGCGCTGAATCTTGCTGGAGGGGGTTGTCTTCGGCACTTTCTGGGGTGTTGTTATCTCCTGTGCCGGAATCTCCATTCTTGCTGTGGCGGGATTTAGAGCGGCGCCGCTGACGTCGGCGCTTGGGCTGTTTCTTTAAGGAATCTGCCTCCGCTGCTTCTTCGCCGTCCCCATCTTTTGGGGTGTCCACCATGTATATGTCGTATGACGAGGTGGTCTTCCAGTGCCCTGTAGGCGCTGGTTCTTGATCGTCTCCGGCATCGTCGTCCATACCGTCGATGTCTTCGGAGTCGTAGTCTAGCACGTCGGTTAGATCGTCGACAGTGGCTACAAAGTGGGTGGTGGGTGGGCTTTGAATTTCTTCGTCGTCCGCATCCCAACCATCCTGGCCGTAGTCCGGCCAGGGCTCTCCGGATAGCGAGAGATGCTTTAGCGATTTTAAGGATGTCGCCAAAGGGTGAGTGCTGAAAGATGTCCGCAGCGGTGAACTCCATGATCGGCGCCCAATCAGATTCGATTGGCAGGGGCGCAGGAGGTTCGGAGTCCGGCAGGGAGTCCGGCACCTCGGAGTCACGAGCTTTATAAGGGACGAGGTCAGTGTTCGGCTCCATCGCCGTGGAAGTTGCAGCTCCCGAGGCGGTGTCCAGCCACCCGTCCTCGATCTGCGCGATCGGCTCCGGACTATGGGTCGGAGCGGATTCGTGTGCGGCCTCCAAGGTACTGTCCGGCGGCAGAGTTAGATCATGCCCATCGTGACAGTGCGGCACGCTCGGCTGCGGCTCGGATCCATCGAAGATCAAGTCTCCGCGGATATCGGCCGTGAAGTTTAGGCTTCCAAACCTGACCTGACGGCCAGGGGCGTAGCTTTCGATCTGCTCCAGATGGCCAAGTGAATTGGCCCGCAGTGCGAAGCCGCCGAATACGAAGATCTGTCCGGGGAGAAAAGTCTCACCCAGGACTGCGTCGTTGTTGATTGAAGAAGCCATCAAGCCTATCGGTGACGACACAGAGGAACTCTCAATGAAAGCACCAATGTCGGTGTCAAAACCGGCGGATCTCGGGTAGGGGGTCCCGAACTGTGCGTCTAGGCGGATGGTAACAGGAGACAAGGGACACGATGTTTTACCCAGGTTCGGGCCCTCTTGATGGAGGTAAAACCCTACGTCCTGCTTGATTGATATTGATAATGTGGGTATTACAAGAGTAGATCTACCACGAGATCAAGGAGGCTAAACCCTAGAAGCTAGCCTATGGTATGATTGTTGTAATGGTTGTTCGTCCTACGGACTAAAGCCATCCGGTTTATATAGACACCGGAGAGGGCTAGGGTTACACAGAGTCGGTTACAATGGTAGGAGATCTACATATCCGTATCGCCAAGCTTGCCTTCCACGCCAAGGAAAGTCCCATCCAGACACGGGACGAAGTCTTCAATCTTGTATCTTCATAGTCTTGGAGTCCGGCCGATGATGATAGTCCGGCTATCCGGACACCCCCTAGTCCAGGACTCCCTCAATTACCCAATCACAAACCAAATATCTGCGGGAAGAAATGCTAGAGCTACTTGAATCCCACCTATAAACTCCCGAAACTTTCTGGTTATGCAATCAGGTGTTAGGGATACAGGGGAAGCAATATATCTCACCCAAACTAACAATCCCTACATCCAGCCGTATCCATCCGTCAACACATAACCAAGAAACCTTCGGAAATCGTGTACCTCAACCTTTGAAAAGCATCCGTTATACGAGTTATGGCAATACTCCCGAACTCCCCAGTACTGGGTGACGTCGAGGTTATCTCACCAACAACTGCATAAAAGAGATTTTTGATGTCGGCAAAACTCATGTATTCCAGAACTGCAACGATAAAATTGTGACGACAACACCTCGGAGCTCAACTCCCCGGGACACTGCCACAATCCCTAAATGACAGGAGGCACCAAGAACAATGTTCTCGTCACAAAACCATCGGAACGATACCAAGATACCCGTGTGATCCTAACAAAAATTAGTGAAATCTAAGGAGAGGAGAGTCAAAACTTCTACGTCAGGAGACCTCACCAGAGCGACGAAGGGACTGAGGAGTAAAAAGAATCCTACTCTCCGATATATATAATCCTAAGACTCAAAACTTTTTTTGTTCTAGACTCAACAACGCCAGCAATCAATCAAGAAGGGGGCTCCTAAGTCGGGGATGGCTCTGATTACCAACTTGTAACGCCCACGATGCGGCTATAACTCCCACGTGTCGAAGCACGACTTAGAGGCATAACCGCATGGTGGTTTTGTCGCAAGAAGGGTCATCTTCACACAATCCCATTGAATGAACAAGAATGGGAGAAAGAGAGTTGGCTTACAATCGCCACTTCACACAATACATAATATAAATCATACATCATTCAAAATACACTCATACACCGGCTACGGTCAAATCCAAATGAAAAGAAGACAACCCCAAATGCTAGATCCCTAATCGTCCCAACTGGGCCCCGCTACTGATCATCTGGAAACGAAACATAGTAACGACCAAGGTACTCGTCAAACTCCCACTTGAGCTCGATTGCGCCACTTGCGCTAGCATCCTCGGCACCTGCATCTGTTTTGGTAGATTCTGTGAGCCACGGGGACTCAGCAATCTCACACCCGCGAGATCAAGACTATTTAAACTCAGAGGTAGGAAAAGGGGTAATATGGTGGAGCTGCAGCAAGCACTAAGCATATATGGAGGTTAAGATACGCAAGTAAGAGCGAGAAGAGAAGCAACGCAACGGTCGAGAAGCTAGAAGTGATCAAGAAGTGATCCTGAAACTATTTACATTCATACATAACCCAAACAGTGTTCACTTCCCGGACTCCGCCGAGAAGAGACCATCACGGCTACACACGCGGTTGATGCATTTTAATTAAGTCAAGTGTCAAGTTCTCTACAACCGGACATTAACAAATTCCCATCTGCCTCATAACCGCGGGAACGGCTTTCGAAAGACAATACCCTGCAGGGGTGTCCCAACTTAGCCCATCACAAGCTCTCATGGTCAATGAAGGATATACCTTCTCCCGGGAAGACCCGATCAGTCTCGGAATCCCGGTTCGCAAGACATTTCGACAATGGTAAAACAAGACCAGCAAAGCCGCCCGATGTGCCGAAAAATCCCGATAGGAGTAGCACGTATCTCGTTCTCAGGGCACATTGGATAAGTCAAGCTACGAGTAAAACCAGGCCTCGAGTTTCCCCATGGTGGCCCCGCAGGCTGCTCGGTTTGGACCAACACTCGAAGGAGCACTGGCCCGGGGGGGCTAAAATAAAGATGACCCTCGGGCTCGCGAAAACCCAAGGGAAAAAAGGTGTAGGTGGAAAATGGTAAAACCAAGGTTGGGCCTTGTTGGAGGAGTTTTATTCAAAGCGAACTGTCAAGGGGGTCCCATAAATCACCCAACCGCATAAGGAACGCCAAATCAAGGAACATAACACCGGTATGACGGAAACTATGGTGGCAAGAGTGGAACAAAACACCAAGCATAAGGCCGAGCCTTGCACCCTTTACCAAGTATATAGGTGCATTAATTAAACAAGAGATATTGTAATATCCCAAAGCATCCATGTTCCAACAAGGAACAAACTTCATCTTCACCTGCAACTAGCAACGCTATAAGAGGGGCTGAGCAAAAGCGGTGACATAGCCAAACAACAGTTTGCTAGGAAAGGGATGGTTAGAGGCTTGACATGGCAATATGGGAGGCATGATAAACAAGTGCTAGGTAGAGCTAACATAGTGATAGAGCGAGCAACTAACAAAGCAAAGATAGAAGTGATATCGAGGGTATGGTCATCTTGCCTGCAAAGTTCTCAGAGTTGTCGAAAGCTTGATCCTCGTTAGCGTACTCAACAGGTTCCTTGTGCACATACTTGTCTCACGGCTCTACCCAAAGCGAGAACACAAGCAACGGAAACACAATAAATCACGGTGCAATGCACAAGCAACATGATGCAATACAAGACATGATATGTGAGATGTGATATGCAATGCATATGCGGGCTCCGGACGAAAAAATGATGAACAAGGCATCAACTTGGCAAACCAAGTATGCCGCTGGAAAGATGAGATGATTTCGGTTGAAATAGATATAAAGATCACCGGAATCGGGTGCACGGTTTGCAAATGGCAAGCAAAACACGAATGACACAAATCTGCGATTAACAGCATGATAGCACTTAGAATACATCAAGAAACTATGCTACAGCACCCCAACATAATAACAAAGCATATGGAAGAGATCTACAGGAGATGCTTGACAAAATAGGAACACTGAGCTACGGCTAAATCACACAATAGCAGTTTCAAACAAGCATGACAAAAGTGCAAAAGATATCAGGTTAGACATGGCATAAACAGCATCAGGTAGCAATGTTCAGAGCAAGTAACCAACATGCAACCGGAACTTATAATAGCAAAACAAGGCATGACATAAATATACTCAAAGAATAGAACAAAAGTCCCTTACTTACCATGAGCCAAAAAGGATCATAAAACATGATTACAACCATGTAAACATGGCAAGTTTCGTTAACAGAATCAGGAAACTGGGCATAGCATTGACAGCATTATGAAGGCATCTTTGCAAGCTCGATTCACTCACCACAAGTCATTGCATGACAAGATAAACATAGCACCAGCAATAATACATGTTTATGAAACTAAACATGGCAACAACAAGATCATAGCATGCAAGGATCAACTACAACAACCTTGGCAAAATCTAATATCATGTAAACAATCTGCCAGGAAACATTTTACAGCGAAAGTAGAGCAAGAAAAAGACATGCTAGGCTACTCCATAATTGCAAACAGGGGCACGAATGGATAGAGCATAACCATATGTACAAAACATCCTTACTGAAGTATCTCAAAATAAGCATGGATCTCTCTGTAGCATCAAGTTTACATGACACAAGAATAACAGCAGAACAGGGACTAAAATCAGCAACATCACGAGGCCTAGTTTGCATGCTTGTGCTAGTCACCACATTGATCACAAAAATACATGGTAAGCACCTCTGTAAATATGGCATGGCATAGAACAAAACACCTGTAGGGCTCAAGTTCAGACGATGCACAGATCAATCATGGCAAAAATGACAAAAGTGCATGTTCTGATAAGAATCTGAAACTAACATCACATAGCCCTCTTCCAACAGCATTTCGGGCATCAAGATGAGCTCAAATGAAAATGATGCAATGAGATAAAATTATGTACTCATCGAGGCGAACAATTCAGTATGCTACACGCCCAAAAGGAGCCACGGGTGCAAAGTTGTGACACGATGAATATGGCATGATAATTTCATAACATTCGGGGACTTGGGCAAAATTCAGGGTCAACCTCGTGGAACTGAATCTGGCATGCGGGCACGGAAGTCGAGGCAGCCGGAGAACTCGCCGGAGAAGAGGTCGGGGAGGATGTCGGGGCGAGGCCGGCCGGATCTGGCACCGGAGGCGGCGGCGACGCGGAGGCGGGGCCGGGCGGCGCCGGCGGCGACCGGGGCGCGGGCGGCGCGACGGGCAGCGGCGGAGGTTCTGTCCAGCGGCAGCGGGCAGCGACCGAGGCACGGGGAGGCGAGCGGCGCGCTCGGGCGCGGGGAGGCGATGGCGGCTGGGCCCGCAGGGCCGGGAGCGGGCCGAGAAGGCCGGCGGCGCGGGGGCGGCGGAGCAGGACACGTGGTGGCGCGCATTTCGTCGGCGGCGGTGGGGCGGACGCGTCCGGCGCGCTCCGTACGTGTCCAGTGCGCGGAGGAAGGGGAAGACTAGGGTTTGCCCGAAAATTTCGGGGATGGGCACATATTTGTAGGTAGAGGGAGCTAGGAGACTCCAACTGGAGTGCGGTTTTCGCCCACACGATCGTGATTCGACGATGGAGAGCATGGAAGCGACTTAGATGGGTTATTGGGCTGTTTTGGAGGGGTGTTGGGATGCAACCCAAAAGAGGCCTTTGCGGTTATGCGGTTAACCGTTGGAGTATCAAACGACCTCCAAATGGCACGAAACTTGACTGGTGGTCTACAGGTGGTGTACCAAGGCCACTTGACAAGCCTCGGTCCATTCCAAGAACGTTCCACACCCGCACACGAAAAGAGACAAGAGGGGTGCGCCGGTGCATGTGGGAGTGTCGGATTGCAAAATGGACAACGGGGAAAATGCTCAGATGCATGAGACGAACACGTATGCAAATGAGATGCACATGATGACATGATATGAGATGCATGACATGAACAAAATGCAAAAAAAAGACAAAACCCAACCACGGAGGGAATACCATAGCACATTGCCGAAAATGGCAAGAGTTGGAGTTACAAATATGGAAAGTTACATCCGGGGTGTTACACAGCACTACTGCTCCGGAACACTTGACTGGCCGGCATGTGATTCACTTCGTTCCTGTGTCTATCCCTTCGGGGAAATGTCACGCGGTGACATCCGGAGTCCTGCCTAGCCTGCTACAGCCCGGGTTCCCGGAGTCCTGTTAGCCCAGTGCTACAGCCCGGATTCACACGCTGCTGACCGACATGCTCGATGTTGATTCATGTATGCCTGTCCCCGTAAGTTAGTGCCACCTTGGGTTCACGACTAGTCATGTTGGCCCGGGTTCTCTGTCATATGGATGCTAGCGACACTATCATATACGTGAGCCAAAAGGCACAAACGGTCCCGGGCCATGGTAAGGCGACACCCGTGGGAATACCGTGCGTGAGGACGCAAAGTGATATGAGGTGTTCCATGCTAGATCGGTGTGACTTAGAATCGGGGTCCTGACAGCTTTGGTATCAGAGCCTGACTTCCTGTAGGATTACCAAGCCAAACTGGTCGAAGTCGAGTCTAGAAATGCAATAGTTATATAAGGGAATTGATTGTGGAAGGGAAAGTAAGGCTCTTTTTACTTCTATACCTCATGGCCTTTTGATCTGAGTCAATATCTTCTCTTCTACGGGGATTAAGAACTAGGCCTTCTCATCTGTCTATTAGGATGATGATTTACTATGATAAACACTTATAGGATTGATGGATTCAAGCCTCAGTTCAGTTTCTACTACTTCCGTGTGTTCATAGTTGGTCTCGGAACCTTGATATTGTGCTTTTGAGTGGTTATGCCACCATTTTTGCAGGATCTCTCAAATCATTTTGAGCATTTACAGTCGTTATGCTGTCCGAGTCATCCCAGGTTTCTAAATAATTTGATGCACTTGCAAATCTTTCCTCCGTGTTCCCGATGTCCTTTTCGGCCAGATTAAGCACACTAATCGGTGAGTTGAGGTACTCTGTTGCCTCGACATGTATGTTGGAGCTATTATATGACCCTAGGTGTTTTAGGGAGTCACCTAGTAATCTAGCAATGTTTTGTGTTCCCAGTGTGAAGATTCTGGCCATCATTCTCGAAAGCATCCTGTGATGCTACTTAGTAGTAGGTATTCTACTCCTGGGTTTTTGAACCCGTGATTCACCCTACCTCATGTTGTTAGTATTTGCTAGTTCCCTTAAGATATTAGTAACCTTTGCGATAGTCCTCGAGGTCTGTGGTATTTCCTTCTTCCAAATACCATGAACTGCTTATGACAGAAGTTCCTTTGAACCAAAAGATCACAATCAGAGTACTCTTGAGGAGTTCTCCATTCATAATTGTGACTCTGCCAGTCCTACCTCTCTGCATGGGTTATCCAGAAGAAACATGTTGAACTTGGTTGGACATACTAATCTATGCATCCACAACTCAGAAAGTTATATGTTCCTTGAGTTGACCCTCCTCAGTTGTATTCCGACCCTAGTCTCTCAATTGATAGTCAGGGATAGTTATGCCATCGTGTTCGTCGGTGTCTATTATCCTTGTGGTCCGTCAAGCCATTCTATTCCGGAATGACTGGGAGAAACAAACTGCAGTACCTCATCCATATCTAGGATTGGGTCAAAGCAGTTGTATTCCGCAGATCAAAGTGCGCATCCAACTTTCTATTCTGTTATACCTAGAGTGCCACCATCTTTATGTCAAGAAAGTCATGAGGATTGCACCACCTCTTATGAATCCTTGACACAGTGATACTTCTCGCCATCATCATTCATTCCTCGGTCCCGTGTTGTCGCAACCGGAATGCCGACAAGTGAACCATGATGTTTGAAATCAATACTCTTAGCAACCCTGTTGCTTGGTAGTTAAAGGACAACAATTTAATTCTTAGCGTGTTGGTTATTGAATCATCATCCTAATATTTATCATGCGACCTAGTCCTTATTTCTGGTGCACTTTTCGATCAATGAGTTAAGTTAGTGTCAATCCTTGCTTATTTGATCATATCGTCTTGCCTTGAAAGAAAGATTCTTCTCGAGCTTAGAGACATATCGGTGGTTCGTGATTTTCTGAATATCTTCTCGGAAGTGTTACCAGGTTGTCACCTAACCGCTATGTTGAGTTCGTGATCAAGTTGGTTTCCTGTAAACCACTCCTTCTCCAAGAATACGAGTTGGATACCCTTGAGCTAGTTGGTTAAGATAAACAACAATTTGGAGAGTTAGAAGATAAATGCTTTGCCTGACTTAGTTCATTTTAAGGGATATCTTGTATGTGTGTTGAGGGAAGTTGGTATTTTCATCGACTGACTCTCGTGATCAGTTAATGGACCTATCACCTTATCCAGTCCTTGATTTGAGTATGGGCTATCATCAAATCAAATCAAAATCAATGATATTCATGATGTTGTCTTACTCATGGTTGTTTCCTCGAGCATACACCATTATATCCTTTGGGTCTGACCAATGCTATCACCGTGTTCACATGATGGTGGAAGTCCAGTGATATGGAAATTCCGATGAGTTGATGTTGAGCCCATCAGCAGCATTTTGTCTCCCCCATGACTCATGTTGAACATCAACCAAGTGTTGGAAACTTTTATAAGCATTATCTTCATGTCCCATTCGTGAAGAATATGTTGGATGAAAGAAGTGACTTTCTCTCATTCATGTGCATTCGATGCAAGTTGCCGCCGTGAATTCGAGAAAGCTTGTTTTTGCTTCCTCCGGAACCATTCCAAGTTAGTCATGCATATGTGCAAAATATTCTATGGTTTGAAGACTTGCAAGCTTCATTCTATATGTATCCCTAGCATGCCAAGCCACTGATTGATTTGTTCAAGATAAAGGAGTCTGTTCTAAAGTATTAATCCTTTAGGCTTCCGCGCGGAGACTTCGATATCATTAATTATGGTTCCCCACCCGAGCTCGATAGTGTTTTTATTATAAGACTACTAAGTGGTCATGCTTGTCTGCGACAGCATGTTCACATGTATGTAGCAGAGATGGCTCATGTTTTGGAGCTTACTATCGTAGTTCATCCCCCGATAATCTCGCAACGTCATCTCGTCAATTTGTGTTGCAAACCTTCATTTTTCTTTCTAGACTCCATGAGTCTGGATTATCCTGACACCAACCAGATCTGAATCTCAGGCAGATATGATGGTTGGAACATTTCCTAATAACTATAATATTGGTCTCTCTGTAATCCGGTAAAGTGGATGTCGTGGCCAACACACCCAGCCGGAAGACCTATTATTGTAGTATCTTGATTGAGAAAGTTGGTCACCTCCCCATAAGGATCTCGCAGGATCTGCCTCCGCAGTTATTCCTTATGGATTCTTGAGCTTCCGAAGTCCGACCTTTTACTTGATGTTCTAGTTATCAAGCCATATCTATAAATAGGTTGCGCTAGCACATCAAGGAGAACATTAGAAGCGGGGTGCTAAATGTCTCTCGGTCGATCATCCAGATTTTGCTCCCTTGGCCTTGCTAAGGTGAAATCTGAGGAAGGGGTGTCTTTCTATGCATCTGCATTGTCCATCACTATTCATCAAGGTAGTAAGATGTGTTGCCAGGATCCTCGACACGGTTGTTGGTAGAACACTGATGAATATGGAAATGCTCAAGTTCTTGAGAGCACGCGCAAGCAAAATCATCCCTTGCGTTGCCTTCAACAAGGTAGTCCACATCATCCATCCTAGTCCGGGTATGCCATTTCTTCGAGCTATTTCAAATGATCAATTGTAAATTGCCTTAAGCTGGTATGAAGAGTGAGGGAGTTCCGGACTAGGGGGTGTCCGGATAGCCGAACTATTATCATCGGCCGGACACCAAGACTATGAAGATACCAGATTGAAGACTTCGTCCCGTGTCCGGATGGGACTTTCCTTGGCGTGGAAGGCAAGCTTGGCGATACGGATATGTAGATCTCCTACCATTATAACCGACTCTGTGTAACCCTAGCCCTCTCCGGTGTCTATATAAACCGGATGGCTTTAGTCCGTAGGACGAACAACAATCGTACCATAGGCTAGCTTCTAGGGTTTAGCCTCCTTGATCTCGTGGTAGATCCACTCTTGTAACACACATCATCAATATTAATCAAGCAGGACGTAGGGTTTTACCTCCATCAAGAGGGCCCGAACCTGGGTAAAACATCGTGTCCCTTGTCTCCTGTTACCATCCGCCTAGACGCACAGTTCGGGACCCCCTACCCGAGATCCGCCGGTTTTGACAACGACATTGGTGCTTTCATTGAGAGTTCCTCTGTGTCGTCACCGATAGGCTCGATGGCTTCTTCGATCATCATCAACGATGCAGTCCAGGGTGAGACCTTCCTCCCCGGACAGATCTTCGTATTCGGCGGCTTCGCACTGCGGGCCAATTCGCTTGGCCAACTGGAGCAGATAAAAAGCTACGCCCCTGGCCGTCAGGTCAGATTTGGAAGTTTGAACTTCACGGATGACATCCGCGGTGACTTGATCCTCGATGGATTCGAGCCACAGCCGAGCGTGCCGCACTGTCACGGCAAGCATGATTTAGCTCAGCAGCCGGACAGTACCCTGGAGGCCACACTCGAACCCGCTCTGATCTTCAATTCGGAGTCGGCTGCGCAGATCGAGGTCGGATGGCTAGACACCGCCTCGGGGGCTGCAACCTCTACGGCAATAGAGCTGAACACTGACCTTGTCCCTCATAAAGCTCGTGACTCCGAGGTGCCGGACTCCTCGCCGGACTTCGAACCTCCCGCGCCCCCTCCGATCGAATCCGATTGGGCGCCGATCATGGAGTTCACCGCAGCGGACATCTTTCAACACTCACCTTTCGGTGACATCTTGAGTTCGCTAAAGTATCTCTCGTTATCAGGAGAGCCCTGGCCGGACTGCGGTCAGGACGGTTGGGATGCGGACGACGAAGAAATTCAAAGCCCACCCACCACCCACTTGGTAGCCAGTGTCGACGATCTAACCGACATGCTAGACTACGACTCCGAAGACATCGACGGCATGGACGACGATGTCGGAGACGACCAAGAACCAGCGCCCACCGGGCACTGGAAAGCCACCTCATCATATGACATATACATGGTGGATATCCCAAAGGATGGGAATGGCAAAGGAACAGCGGAGGATGACCCCTCCAAGAAACATCCCAAGCGCTGGCGTCAGCGGCGCTGCTCTAAATCCCGCCACAGCAAGAATGAAGATTCCGGCACCGGAGATAATAATACACCGGACAGTGTCGAAGACAACCCACTCCAGCAAGATCCAGCGCAGGAGGACAGAGACGCCAGCCCTTATGAGAGAGTGGCAGAAGAAGAGGTAGAGGATTATATGCCTCCCTCCGGAGACGAGGCAAGCCTCGACGACGATGAATTCGTCGTGCCTGAGGATCCCGTCGAACAAGAGCGTTTTAAACGCAGGCTTATGGCCACGGCGAACAGCCTCAAGAAAAAGCAGCAACAGCTTAGAGCTGATCAAGATCTGCTAGCCGACAGATGGACTGAAGTCCTTGCGGCCGAAGAGCATGAGCTCGAACGCCCCTCCAAAAGCTACCCTAAACGCAAGCTGCTCCCCCAATTAGAGGAGGAGGCGTATGAACCCGCATCACCAGGAGACAATACGGCTGACCAACCACCCCGTGGTCGCGACAGAGAGGCCTCTAGGCCCTTCACTAGACACGTACCCCAGCATCGCTCGAAAAGCACAAGGCCACAGGGGAACGCTCCGGACTTGCGAGATATGTTGGAGGATAGGGCAAGACAATCAAGATCGATCTATGGATCGCGTGGGCGCCCCATGATACGTGACGACAACCGTCGCACCGGACACAGTAAGTCCGGCCGGGCCGAACAAAATAGAGAAAGCTCTCTTGAGCTCCGTCGTGATATCGCCCAGTACAGAGGCACCGCACACCCACTATGCTTCACAAATGAAGTAATGGATCATCAAATCTCCGAAGAGTTTAAACCCGTCAATATTGAATCTTATGATGGCACAATAGACCCCGCGGTTTGGATCGAAGACTATCTCCTTCACATCCACATGGCCCGCGGTGATGATCTTCACGCCATCAAATATCTCCCACTCAAGCTTAAAGGACCAGCCCGGCATTGCCTTAACAGCTTGCCAGCAGAGTCAATTGGGAGTTGGGAAGACCTGGAAGCCGCATTCCTCGATAACTTCCAAGGCACGTATGTGCAACCACCAGACGCTGATGACCTAAGCCACATAATTCAGCAGCCAGACGAATCGGCCAGACAATTCTGGACATGGTTCTTAACCAAGAAAAACCAAATCATCGACTGTCCGGATGCAGAGGCCCTCGCGGCTTTCAAGCATAATATCCGCGATGAGTGGCTTGCCCGGCACCTGGGACAGGAAAAGCCGAAATCCATGGAAGCCCTCACATCACTCATGACCCGCTTCTGCGCGGGTGAGGACAGCTGGCTAGCACGCAGCAACAACCTCAGCAAAAATTCTGGCAGTCCAGATATCAAGGACCGTAATGGCAGGTCGCGTCGCAACAAAAACAAACGCCGCATTAACGGCGACAATAGTGAGGATACGGCAACCAATGCCGGATTCAGAGGCTCTAAACCTAGTCAGCGGAAAAGGCCATTCAAAAGAACTACTCCGGGTCCGTCCAATTTGGACAGAATACTCGACCGCTCGTGCCAGATACACGGCACCCCCGAAAAACCAGCCAACCACACCAACAGGGACTGTTGGGTATTCAAGCAGGTAGGCAAGTTAATTGCTGAACACAATGACAAGGGGCTGCATAGCGATGACGAGGAAGAGACCCGACCGCCGAACAATAGAGGACAGAAGGGTTTCCCCCCATAGGTGCGGACGGTGAACATGAGATATGCAATGCACATACCCAAAAGGGAGCGGAAGCGTGCACTCAGGGATGTATACGCGATGGAGCCAGTTGCCCCGAAGTTCAACCCATGGTCCTCATGCCCGATCACTTTTGACCGAAGGGACCACCCCACCAGCATCCGCCACGGCGGATTCGCCGGATTGGTCTTAGACCCAATCGTCGATGGATTTCACCTCACCAGAGTCCTGATGGACGGCGGCAGCAGCCTGAACCTGCTTTATCAGGATACAGTGCACAAAATGGGCATAGACCCCTCAAGGATTAAACCTACGAAGACGACCTTTAAAGGCGTCATACCAGGTGTAGAAGCCAATTGTACAGGCTCAGTTACACTGGAAGTGGTCTTCGGATCCCCGGATAACTTCCGAAGCGAGGAGTTAATCTTCGACATAGTTCCGTTCTGCAGCAGCTATCATGCCCTGCTCGGACGTACCGCGTTTGCAAAGTTCAACGCGGTGCCGCACTACGCATACCTCAAGCTCAAGATGCCAGGCCCTCGAGGAGTCATCACGGTCAATGGAAACACTGAACGTTCTCTCCAAACGGAGGAACATACAGCGGGCTCTCGCGGCAGAAGTACAATGTAGCCTCTTAAGGCAATTCTCGAGTCCGGCCGTTAAGCGGCCCGACACAGCTAAGCGCGCCCGGAGTAACCTACAACAAGACCACCTGGCACGTTCCGAGCACGCGTAGCAGTGTGGCCCCAACCCCAGCCTCTGTACAACGTCAAGACAGGTCCTCCGCGTACACCATTACGCTCAGAAGATACCATGGGCATGGGGAGAGGAGCACGACCACGATAGGCCCCGACTGCGGCTCAACCACACCAGGGGCTCTCAAGTGTGTTGTTCTTTTTTTCTTTTTTCTTTTTATTTTTACCCACAGGACTCCGTTCGTCAGAGGCCCTGTCCGGCAGCAGACATGCCGAATTCACGATGCAACAGCCATGGAAGGAGAAAGGCTACAACGAATATCCAGGTGGTCTCCATTACGAGCATTAAATCTGTTTTATACACCACTCCGCAGCCTACCCCTGGAGTGGGACATGTTTAACAGTCCCGTCCCTTGCTTATCGCACTATTTGTATCGTTTTGCATTCACAGCGGCACTTCTTGAATAAAACAATGTAGCACCTTTTTGCTTATAATTGCATTTCTTCTTTATATATATGTTCATTTACGGCATGTTGCATCCGTACACTTTGGTACGGTTAAAATACACCAGGGGCTTATGTTCCCCGCATCATGGTGTGATAAGTCCGAACACTTTCACAAGTGCGGCACCCCGAACTTATAGCATTATATGCATCGGCTCCGAATCATGTCTTGGGTCAATAGTTGGGTTTGCCCGGCTCCCATGTTTTGGTACCTTACGTTCCGTTTTATCGGCTAAGGTAGCACTGGGAGAACCACTGCGATTGCGCCCCAGTTGAGCTGGGTTAACGCCTCAGTGGAGAAAGCTAAAACTGACCGTCATGATGAGGCGAGAGCCGGTCTCTGTTTGAGAGGTTTTTTGCGAGTCCTTAAAGACTTATGCCGCTTAGAGCGAGGAGCCGGTTTTTGTCCGGCCCAGGCGTGGATAGCGCCCCAAATTCGGCCTTCCGAAGACTAGGGGCTTCGCCGAAATTTAAAATTATAGAATTCTATGGCTAAGTGAGAGTGTTCAAGCATTATAAGTCCGGTTGCCTTGTTCGCTGTGTTGAGCGCCTCCCTAGATGGACCCAAAAATGGGAACAAGAGTGCTCAAGTTTATCCCGAACACCCCAGCACTCGTGGCATGGGGGCTGAAGCCGATGACTTGCCATCTCTCAGAATTGATAAACAGCCGCATAGAAGGTAATATTTTAAATTAACAAGTGTTGCTTAGCGCATATGAACTAAGTTTTCAGCGCACAGGATAACAAAATGCGAGTCTACTCAAATATTACATCTTTGGAGCACTCACCCGCAATAGTGCGGGCACCCTTCAGGACACTCTTATAATACATCTCGGGTGTGCGGTGCTCCTTGCCCTGCGGTGGCGGGTCCGTCACAAGCTTCTGGGCATCCATCTTGCCCCAGCGCACCTTTGCGCGGGCAAGGGCCCGACGGGCACCCTCAATACCAGCGGAGTGCTTGATGACTTCAACCCACGGGCACACATCCACCAGCCGCCGCACTAGGCCGAAGTAGCTCCCAGGCATGGCCTCTTTAGGCCACAGCCGAACTATGAGGCCCTTCATGGCCTGTTCGGCCACCTTGTGGAGCTCGACCAGCTGCTTCAGCTGGTCGCTAAGGGGCACCGGATGTCTGGCCTCAGCATACTGAGACCAGAAGACCTTCTCCGTTGTGCTCCCCTCCTCGGCCCGGTAGAATGCGGCAGCATCGGATATGCTGCGAGGAAGATCTGCGAACGCTCCTGGAGAGCTCCGAATTCGGGTAAGTGATAGGTAATTCACACTCACATGCTTACTTTGCATGAAAAATGCCTTACCCGCCGCTATTTTCTTCAATGCCTCGATTTCCTGGAGGGCCTTATAGGCTTCTGCCTTAGCGGCTATGGCACTCTCAAGAGTCGTCGCAAGCTCAGACTCTCGAGTCTTCGAGTCACGCTCCAAACTCTCATGTTTTTCCATGAGAGCTCGGAGCTCTTGCTGTACCTCCACCACCCGCGCCTCATGCTTCTCCCGTTCGGTGCGTTCCGCGGCCGCATTACGTTCGGCTGCGGACACCGCCTCCTTCAGGGTCGCCACCTCGTTCGTGGCCCCTGTTACATCCACGTTATCCTTGTCATTTTTCTTGCAACCAAAATCCTTTTCTATAAGGTACAATTTTAATAAGGTGTTACTCACCTTCCTTGTCCTCGAGCTGCTTTTTGGCACGGCCGAGCTCGTTCTCGGACCGCTCGAGGCTTTCCTTCAAAGTATTGACCTCCGTAGTCAGTGCGGTGGAGGTCAGCAGCACAACCTCCAATCCCATATTGACATATTTTTTATGACTCCTGTGTATATCTTTTTAGATCCTCAGTCCGGCTTTTCTTTCCGAACACCGAACCGAGCATCAGGGGCTACTGTCAATGCAGTACCATTTTATATATATTGAAGTTCTTACCTCAAAGCCTGTTAGAAGGCTGCTGCAGACTTCGGTCAGCCTGCTCTTGGCAAGCTGAACCTTCTGAATCACCGCACTCATAACAGTGCGGTGTTCCTCTTCAATGGAGGCACCATTGAGCGCCTCCAGCAAATTATCCGGCGCCTCCGGTTGGACGGAGGCAGCCGGCGTCACGGTCTTGCCCTTCTTACGAAGGGGTCGCTCGCCGGACTCCGGAGCCACTATGGGTTCCGGGGCCGAGTCCGGTGCAAAGTCCGGGAGGTTGTCCTGCGACACCTCCGGGGCCTCCTCCTCCTGATGGGTCCCTTCCCGGGATCCCACCTCGGCATCGTCTGCATCACGGGGGGTGGAGGCAGTCGGAAGAGAATCCATATCCGACGCACCTAAGGACCCGCTCGACGAAGTGGGAAGATCATCCTTGGGCGGACTGCAGGGTTGTATGCGGCATTAGAAAGACATTATGTGGCGAAAAGGAAAAACCTTGAAGTTATTCGGGAGTCCGGATACTTACGATCTCGCCAGGGGCTTGGCCCTTGGAGGCCAGTCCTCATCGTCGTCACTGGCATTGGCAGAGCAGTCCGGGGAAAGAGTTTTTCCCTTCTTGGACCCTTCGGCCTCCCTTGTTGGGGAGGCCTTCCTTTTCTTCCCTCCCCCCGCTGGGGGAGAGGCTTTCTTCTTCTCCTCCACGCCTTGGTGGGAGGAGTCGGCCTCGAATTCATCATCCAATAACACCTGAAAATGGGAACTCTTTCGAGTACCCGTGGCCTTCTTCTTGGCCTTCTTCTCCGGCACCACGTGGGGTGCCGGAGCCAGTAGCCCCGTTAGACGGGTGTCCACTGGGTCCTCTGGCAATGGGGTCGGACAGATAGTCTGTTCGGCCTTCGCCAGCCAGTCCTGTCAAAGGTAAAGGGAGTTTAGATCCCGCATAGAGTCAAACTATGGAAAACGAGCGTTCCGCAAAGGACAAAATCACTTACCTCATCAGCCGGACGCTGCGAGCGGAATCCGCGATCTTCGGTAGCGGATGCGGGAGCCTCGGCGCCCTTGAACAGCACCTTCCAGACATCTTCGTACGTAGTGTCGAAGAGTCTGCTCAGAGTCTGGTGCTGCGCCGGATCGAACTCCCACATGTTGAAACCCCGTCGTTGGCATAGGAGAATCCGGCGGATGAGCATGACCTGGACTACGTTGACAAGCTTGAGTTTCTTGTCCACCAGCTTTTGGATACAGGCTTGGAGTCCGGTCAGCTCCTCCAAATCACCCCAGATCCAGCCACTCTCTTTCTAGGAGGTGAGCCGTGTAGGGATGCCAGATCAAAATTCGGGGGCCGCTGCCTATTCAGGGTCACGCGGCTCGGTGATGTAGAACCACCCCGATTGCCACCCCTTAATGGTTTCCACGAAAGTGCCCTCCAGCCAAATAACGTGGGACATCCTGCCCACCATGGCGCCTCCGCACTCCGCTTGGTTGCCCTTCACAACCTTCGGCTTTACACTGAAGGTCTTGAGCCACAAGCCAAAGTGGGGCTGGATGCAGAGGAAGGCCTCACACACGACGATAAACGCCGAGATGTTGAGGATGAAATTTGAGGCCAGATCATGGAAATCCAGGCCGTAGTAGAACATGAGCCCCCAGACAAAGGGATGAAGTGGGAAGCCCAGTCCGCGGAGGAAATGGGGAAGAAATACTACCCTCTCATGGGGCCTGGGGGTGGGGATGAGCTCTCCCTCGTCGGGGAGCCGGTGCGCGATGTTGCTGGACAAATAGCCGGCGTTGCGCAGCTTCTGGATCCGCCCCTCCGTGACGGAGGAGGCCATCCACTTGCCTCCTGCTCTGGACATAGTTGGAGAAGGTTGAGGTGAGAAGTGCGAACTTGGGCGCTGGACCTCGAGTTCGCGGAGATGGATAAGCCAAGGAGGAAGAAGGCGCAGGTAAAAGGGTTGGATCTTTATCCCCTTATATGGGCGGACAAAAACATGTGTCCCCACCGGCCTGGTAAAACTCGCTTATCTCCCAAGCATCACAATCAATGGCGCGGTTGGGTTACCCACGTCTATATTGATGGGAATCCCGGAATAAGGGGAACACGATCTCTGCTTCGACAAGACGTGCCAAGGAAACCGCTTCGTTAAACGCGCCGAGGTGGTACAATAAAAACAATTCGAGTAAAGGCTTGGTAGCGGTGTGATGTCACGCCACAAAATACGTCAGCAGATTGAACTTGTGTAATATTATTCTCTCTACGATGGTACGTGGAATTTATTTTTGCAGAGCCGGACACTATCCTGGTGTTCACAATCTTCTATAAATTATTCGGAGGAAGAAGACGCCTTGCAATGCCGAAGACAACATGCGTGTCGGACTCGTCGTCATTGAAGCCTGGTTCAGGGGCTACTGAGGGAGTTCCGGACTAGGGGGTGTCCGGATAGCCGAACTATCATCATCGGCCGGACTCCAAGACTATGAAGATACCAGATTGAAGACTTCGTCCCATGTCCGGATGGGACTTTCCTTGGCATGGAAGGCAAGCTTGGCGATATGGATATGTAGATCTCCTACCATTTTAACCGACTCTGTGTAACCCTAGCCCTCTCCGGTGTCTATATAAACCGGAAGGCTTTAGTCCATAGGACGAACAACAATCATACCATAGGCTAGCTTCTAGGGTTTAGCCTCCTTGATATCGTGGTAGATCCACTCTTGTAACACACATCATCAATATTAATCAAGCAGGATGTAGGGTTTTACCTCCATCAAGAGGGCCCGAACCTGGGTAAAACATCGTGTCCCTTGTCTCCTATTACCATCCGCCTAGACGCACAGTTCGGGACCCCCTACCCGAGATCCGCTGGTTTTGACACCGACAAAGAGTTTCAATGATCTATGGATCAAAAGTAATTCTTTTTGCCACTTAAGGGAATATTTCTACGAGTCACCTTCCTTAAGGTGTCTCATTGTGGTATCATGGCAACCCAACTCCTCGCTACATTGACACCGTTCACCACCCTCCTAGGTGTGGGAATTCCACTACTTATTTAAACCTTGTCATATGCTCATTTCCATCATTCTTGATGTGTGTATTGTGTTTCATCTCGACAGTTGTCACTATGTCTCGTTCTGTGAGTTGATCGTCGGTTGCTCGATCTTCAAAAAGATCGATTCTTCGAGAGTTTCTTTTCTTCCCGTTATCGTGTTGGATGGAGTTCTCAGAGCAAGACATCAAGACAAAGATGGTGATCGTGTCAACATTCCTATGAAGTGCAACCTAGATCATGAAGACCATGTTAGCTTGTGCTCCCTCTGTCTTCTTACTTCACGTCTTGAATCTCGGGACGAGATTCTTGTTTAGTGGGGGTGAGTTGTCATAGCCCTAGCATTAGCCTTGCTTGTCTTTGCATCATCGTCTTGCATCATGATTAAATTCCATTTAAACTTGAAATGGGGATTGTCCAAACCCTAGCACTAAATCAGTCCATCTAGGCATGATTAAAATCTTTTTCAATAAACCCAAATTTTCCCTAGGAAAAGTTCATGATTTCTGGTTAAGGTGAAAACCTCTCCCAAAAATGATGGATATATTCCTAGGTCATCTTTGGATTTTTGAATTAACACAAAAGTATTTGAATTGGAGCCATTTAAATGCTATATATATTTTAAATGGTCCAAATATTCTGAAGTTATTTGTGGAGCCTGAAATAATTCAGTTATCCACCAAAATAATTTTCAGAATTATCTAAAATGATTTAGTTCCTAAACTAAATCAGAACAAAGAAAACAAAATAGAAATTAGAAAAGGTAACAGGAATAAAAGAGAGAGACAGAGGAGTTATCTAGGCTTACCTAGCGCCCCAACCGGTCCACCTCTGTAGCAGCCCAGCTGGGCAAAGCCAGCCCAGCCCACCAGGGCCAAGGTTGTCTTCAACCTTGCGCCAGTAGGATGCCGAGCGTGTGCTCGCCGCACGCGCGCCCTCCAAGTGCCACCTCCTCTCTGCCTGCTCACCCGGATGCTTTTGGACGATGCCACGCAGCTCCCCCGACTTCCTCTCACTCTCCCTCGCCCTCATCCCCTCCTCTGCTTCCTTCCTTCTCTCTGTCCGTGGGTGCCGAGACCGCCGACGAGCACCAACGCGACCACAGCCTTCCCCATGCCTCTCCGACGTGACCTCGAGCTGCACCGTTGACCCATACGTCGTCTCCACCGAGCCATGTGATGAGAAGAGCCTCGGAGCATCGCCCCGATGTCTTCTTCCTCCTCGGGTCACCGAGATCGCCGGCGACCGTGCTTCCGCTTCGACGCGTCCCCCAACCCGCTGGCCTTCTCCTCTGCCCCCCAGTGAGCCCCTGATTGCTTCCCCCTGTCCCCTTCTTCGATAGCACGCCCTAACTAGGCCACCGTCGAGGTCGAGATCTCCCCGCCGCCGGCCATGTCACCACCGTTGCTACGGCCGCGCATGCTCGCGTCCGAGCTCATGGCTGCACTCACCGCACTCCCTCGAGTCGAACTCGACCATCCACGGCTCCTTTCGTGCCCCGCATCAACCAAACCATTGTTGGCCGAACTCCAGCGACCGCACTTGTCGTCGCCACCGCCACTACAGTCCACTTGGCTCCCTCCCGTGCCCACCACTGGATGCGCGTGTGTGCCAGCAACCCATAGCCGCAAACCTCTCCCAAAACCGTCGCCCATAGCTCAATCCCGAGCGGACTCCGCTGCGGCTTGAGGTCACCGCCGGCCAAACTCCGGAGTGCTGATGTGGCCGCGTAATTAGTGCTAATCACCGCCAGCTAAACCACTCTTAGATACTGACAACGGGCCCCGTAGCAGCTCAAAGCCCAAGTCAACGTGGGATTAGTGTCTGTCTCACTGGCCAGTGGACCCCACGGGTTAGTTTTTGACCCTGTTGACCTTGCTGACGTTGTGTTGTCGTCATGCTGACGCAGTAAGTGATTTTTTGGATTTTAAAATAATCCAGGAATTCCAGCAATTAGCGTAAACTTCAAAAAATCATAGAAATTAATCTATAACTCCAAATGAAATAAATTATATATGAAAAATTATCAGAAAAATCCAATCTATCCATTTATGCTATCTCTGTGCATGTTTGAGCAACTTATGCCTGCTGATCAGGTCAAATCAAATGTTGGCATTTAAATAATCACATATGGAGTTTGAATTTGAATCTTTGGTTCAAACCAACTTCATTTAAATCATTGCTAGTTGCATTAGCTCAAATCACAGCATATTGCCATGTCACATTCATGCATCATATTGCGCATTGCATTGATTGTGCCCTTCTCTATTTGCCGGTGTTGTTCCCTCTCGATAGATGTGTTCCGACGATGAGTTCGATGACACCGATGAAGAGCTATACTATCTTCAAAAGTGCCAGGCAAGCAAAACCCCCTTGTTCATTCCAATAAAATCCCACTCTCTCGCTCATGCTCTCTTTTACTACATTAGGACAACAACGTTTCAACTGTTACATGCTGCGGTAGTTGAACCCCTTTCCTCTGCATGACCTGTCATTGCCATATAAATAGATGAAACCCACTAGCATGAGTAGGAGTTGGTTGAGCCCTTATGTGCCTACTCTTTAATGCTTGTTTGTCATGCCTGCTACTACTTAGAGTTGAGTCAGGTCTGGTTCAACTGGGATGAATTGGAATGTGGTGAACATGTCCTACTGCCGAGAGCTAAGTGTGTGAACACGATTTGGTAAAGGTAGCAGTGAGAGGCCATGTAGGAGTACATGGTGGGTTGTCTCATTGCAGCCGTCCTCAGGAACTGAGTTCTGTGTTTGTGATCCATGAACAGTTACTACCATGCATTGGAATGCTTAAGTGCCCCTCTCAACTTATTAATCAACTTGATCTCTGTCCAGGAGTTGCAACTAGTTTCTGTTGTTTGTAGGTAGTGTTAGTAGTCTACCAAGTGGTACCCGGTATAGGTGGGCTTGGGACAGACTAGGCACCGTGGCATGGTGTACCAAGCGTAGATCCACCTATCGAGGTGGGCTTGGGAACCCTGCACACATCATTTGGGGCCGTGAATGACACCCCAGCCGGATCTCCTTGCGGATGGAACCCGAATAGGCGATAAACCTGGACTAGAGACTTGTGTGTGGTTAGTCAGGTCGTGGCCGACTCCCTCGCCAGGCTTCCGCTTGAAGGTTGCCGAGATACACGACGTGTACATGGTGGTAAGTGGCGAGAGAGTGCGTGAAGAAGTACACCCCTGCTGGGTTAAAACCATCTATTCGAATAGCCGTGTCCGTGGAAAAGGACTTCTGGGTTGCCTGTACAGTTCATAGACAAGTGAAAGTGGATACTCTAAAACTTGCAAGATAAGCATGGGTGCTATGGATGGCCTTCTTGTAGGGAGACGAGTGCGGATCCATAGTGGTGTATTGATATGGTGAATATGTGGACTCGTGTGCGCCACCTCAAAAGAGTTACTTGCAGTCGTAGTTTAGGATAGCCACCGAGTCAAAGTTGGCTTGCTGCAGTTAAACTCCAGTACCCCCTTTGTTGATACCAATGCATATGTAGTTAGTTCTGATGTAAGTCTTGCTGGGTACATTTGTACTCACGTTTGCTTAATTTATGTTTTGTAGAGAGACTTCAGTCTCGCTAGTAGTTCCGCGTGGACTTCGGTGTTTAGCTTGTTAGCTCAGCTACGATCTTGTGCCCTCGGCAGGATCTGGTAGTTAGTCAGGCTTCTCAGCCTTTTTCATTTGTAGTTGTCTGTACTCAGACAAGTTAAGCTTCCGCATGTGCTTGTTGATTGTATGCTCTGTATGTTGGGTCATGAGACCCACGTTTGTAATATCTCGCTCCTTGGAGCCTAATCAATAAATACTCTAAGTCGTAGAGTCTTGTTGTGATGCCATGTTGTGTTTGCACATATCAAGCATATTGTGTGTATGATTGAAATGCTTGGTATGTGTGGGATCTGACAACCTAGTTGTTTATCCTTGGTAGCCTCTCTTATGGGGAAATGTAGTCTTGTGCTTCCATGGGCCATAGTAGTCCGCTACAGCCCGGTTCACCGGAGTCCTGCTAGCCCAGCACTACTGCTCCGGAACACTTGACTGGCTGGCATGTGATTCACTTCGTTCCTGTGTCTGTCCCTTCGGGGAAATGTCACGCGGTGACATCCGGAGTCCTGCCTAGCCTGCTACATCCCGGGTTCCCGGAGTCCTGTTAGCCCAGTGCTACAGCCCAGATTCGCACGCTGCTGACCGACATGCTCGATGTTGATTCATGTATGCCTGTCCCCATAAGTTAGTGCACCTTGGGTTCACGACTAGTCATGTCGGCCCGGGTTCTCTGCCATATGGATGCTAGCGACACTATCATATCCGTGAGCCAAAAGGCGCAAACGGTCCCGGGCCATGGTAAGGCGACACCTGTGGGAATACCGTGCGTGAGGACGCAAAGTGATATGAGGTGTTACAGGCTAGATCGGTGTGACTTAGAATCGGCGCGACACGACGGCGGAGGCCATGAAGAAAAAAGGGTCCTGCCCGGACTATGAAACCAGAAGCAGCGTGGTAGCAAAGTACCACCCCACGATGGGCGCCAACTGTCGTGGTATTCTCACGGGGGGCTTGCAAGTCGACATATGCCACAATGGCTTAGTGTGAGGGTAAGACTGCTGCTGATAGGACCGGGAGCGGGTATGCGAGTAGCATGTGGTGGTTTACCCAGCTTCGGAGCCCTCCGGAGAGATAATACTCCTACTGGTGCATGTCTGAGTGTATCTGATATATCTAGTACAGAGTGCTCCTAGAGCTGTATCCAGATGAGTGCTATATGCTACTAGCCTCACGTATGGCACTTGGCCGTGGGTGTGTGCGTGAGTGTGAGCCTCTCCTGGATGGATGGATGGATACTCATATATATAGTGTGGCTAGCTTACTATCTAAGCTAAGTGGTGGCATGGGCAAGGCATGGTGCATGTCATGCTTGTCTCCTGGGTCACTTCATGAATAGTGCCCAGGGACAAGTGACACTATACATGATGGCGTCGCAGTACAGCTGTCTCGTCCGCGGTATGATCGTCTCGTCGGAGTCTTGTTGGTGTCGGGTTGCAGTCAGCAGCCGGCTGGTTGGCACAGTCGGTCAGCCGGCAGCCGGCTGGGCAGCCGGCCGAGCAGAGCAGTCGGACCGGGAGCCGGCAGGAGCGGCCGGGCAGTCGGACTGAGGGGCTTTGCTAGCCCCGATGTCTTGAAATATCGTCTCACCGTCTTTGGGGTATCCGTGTCCAATTACTCCGACACTAGCGTAAGTATTTCCCTCAGTTTTTGAGAACCAAGGTATCAATCCAGTAGGAGGCTCCTCAAAAGTCCCACGCACCTACACAAACTAACAAAGAACTCGCAACCAACGCAATAAAGGGGTTGTCAATCCCTTCACGGCCACTTGCGAAAGTGAGATCTAATAGAGATAGTATGATAAGATAAATATATTTTTGGTATTTTATAATATAGATGCAAATAAAAGTAGATTGGAAGCAAATATGATAAGAGATAGACCTGGGGGCCATAGGTTTCACTAGAGGCTTCTCTCAAGATAGCATAAGTATTACGGTGGGTGAACAAATTACTGTCGAGCAATTGATAGAAAAGCGAATAATTATGAGATTATCTAGGAATGATCATGTATATAGGCATCACGTCCGTGACAAGTAGACCGACTCCTACCTGCATCTACTACTATTACTCCACACATCAACCGACTCCTGCCTGCATCTAGAGTATTAAGTTCATAAGAATAGAGTAACGCCTTAAGCAAGATGACATGATGTAGAGGGATAAACTCATGCAATATGATATAAACCCCATCTTTTTGTCCTCGATGGAAACAATACAATACGTGCCTTGCAACCCTTTCTGTCACTGGGTAAGGACACCGCAAGATTGAACCCAAAGCTAAGCACTTCTCCCATGGCAAGAAAGATCAATCTAGTAGGCCAAACCAAACAGATAATTCAAAGAGACTTGCAAAGATAACTCAATCATACATAAAAGAATACAGAGGAGATTCAAATATTTCTCATAGATAAACTTGATCATAAACCCACAATTCATCAGATCTCGACAAACACACCGCAAAAGGAGTTTACATCGAATAGATCTCCACAAGAGAGGGGGAGAACATTGTATTGAGATCCAAAAAGAGAGAAGAAGCCATATATCTAATAACTATGGACCCGAAGGTCTGTGTTAAACTACTCACAACTCATCGGAGGGGCTATGGTGTTCATGTAGAAGCCCTCTATGGTCGATTCCCCCTCCGGCAGAGCACCGGCGAAGGCTCCAATATGGGATCTCGCGGATACAGAAGGTTACGGCGGTGGCAATTGTGTTTCGTTGGCCCCCTCGATGTTTTTGGGGTACGTAGGCTTATATAGGAGGAAGAAGCACGTCGGTGGCCGCTCAAGGGGCCCACGAGACAGGGGCGCGCCCTATAGGGGGGGCTCCCTACCCTCTCGTGGCCGCCTCGGCTTCTTCTTGACTTTCACTCCAAGTCCTCTGGATCACGTTCGTTCCAAAAATCACGCTCCCGAAGGTTTCATTCTGTTTGGACTCTGTTTGATATTCCTTTTCTTCGAAATACTGAAATAGGCAAAAAAAACAGCAATACGGGCTAGGCCTCCGGTTAGTAGGTTAGTCCCAAAAATGATAAATGTGTAAAATAAAGCCCATAAACATCCAAAAGGGGTAATATAATAGCATGGAACAATCAAAAATTACAGATACGTTGGAGACGTATCAGCCCGCGCTACTGATACGGCGCCACAGCTAACTTGTAGTTGTAGCGCGTGTTGACACGTGCTACTGCTATACATGGTTAGCTGTAGCGTGCATTGCAGACAGCGCTATTGCTAATTATCTGTAATGGGTCTTATACCCCGCTCTACTGCTATTACTTTCAAAAACAAAAAAATATCTCAATCCCGTGCATGTTGTCAATGGCAGCAGTGGTTCAATCTAGAGACGGTTGGGGATGCCTGAGGCATGAACAGACAGCAGCAGACCAGATCCGGCGATGGCTATTGGAGAGGGCCCGTTTCTATGGAAGAGCCAGGCAGCGGCGTGGGGCTCCTCTTCCCGACCATGCCAGATAGCTCCTGGTCGTCCATGGTGACGACCTGCACGGGCATGCACATGGGAGGGTGAGTCAAACTAGAGAAAGAGAGAGAAAAGGAAAACCGAGGGAGAGAGGAAGGTGATGGGGGGAGCAGCAGAGCTAGTCACCAGTGGTGAGGTGCTCCGGTGTGGTGGCGCGGGGCTACGGCCTCCTAGACGTCGGTGGAAGACCAGCGAGCTCCTAGACGCCGGTGGCGCGAGGCGACGGCCTCTTTTGGTGCCATGGAGGAGGAGGGGCGCATGGGCAAGATGTCACATCCCTAGTTCTGGTCTGACCTAGGCTAGCTTCCTTGTGAGCATCATGTTTAAATTCAAATGAAATTTGAATTGAGGAATTCTCAAAGCCTCAGAAACCTTCTAAAAATAATCAACATTTAAAACTCATCAAATGAGTCCAAGAAAATGTTCCTGTTATTCTGTCAAAATATCTGTAAGAGGTAAAATTCAAACCAATATTTTTGGAATCACAGAAATATTTATTTTGGGCCCTTTTGAATTAAATCAATGACATATTTGAGTTGGATTTATTTCTATTATATAAGAAATAAAGTTCAAATATTTTTGTAAGTTGCATGTGACCTTGGGCTAGTTCTGAGCTCACATAACAATTTACAGAAAGTTTTAAAAAAATTATTTGATGTTATAAATCAAAACAAAACAAAATGCAAAGAAATAGAAAACTAAAACAGAAAATAAAAGAGAGGGAGAGAAAGAACTGGGCACTTACCTGGTGGCCCAGCACAGGCCCAGCCCACCGGCCTGTGCCAGTCATCACTTACCTTCCGCCAGGAGGACAGCGCGTGTGGCCTCCGTGCGCGAGCACGCGCCTTGCCACCTCCTGCTTGCCGCCGAGCCCCTGGACGCGTGGATGAACGCCTCGGTGTCGTCCTGATCCGCCCGACCGCTCTCACTCTCCCTCCTGCTCTATCCCTTGTCGTTCCCCCACCTCACCGAACGCGCCCACCGCCGCCGACGAGCACCACCGCGGCCATCGCCTCTCCCTCGTCCCCTCGAGCAGTCCAGAAGCTCCGCCTCGTCTCCCTAGCCCTCTCCGCCGAGCCACGCGGCACCGGAAGCCCCCGAACGACCTCATCGAGCTCGTCTTCAACCTCCGGCCGCCCAGATCCCCGGCGACCCTCTGCTACCTTCGACGCATCCCCGGCCTCGTCTCCGCCTCGGTTGGAACCGCTATGAGCTCCTGCTGCTTCTCCTTTGCTCGCCCCCTCCGTTCTCATCCCCTAGCTCCATTTCCACCACGGCCGAAGCTCGCCGCCGTCATGCCTCGTCACCGTCGTGGCCAGAGCCATAGTGTTTCGAAGCCGAGCACACTGTCGTGCTCCACACCTCACCAGGAGCACGTAGCACACACCAGTGCCTCCCCTAGTTCACTGCAACGCCGAACCCGTCGTTGTCCGAACTCCGGCGGGCGCAAAAGAGCTCGCCGCTGTTGACTCTGTCCACCCCCGCTCGAACCACCGCCACCCACAGATGTGCCTCGCTTCCCTCTTTCAAACGCGCCCTTCTGCGCGTCAAACGGTGGCCTGTAGGCGAAACCCGAGCCACTCCAGTGCGCCTCCGCCGTGTTCTGGTCGCTGCCGGCGTAACTCCGGCGAAGGTGACATGGCAGATTAGTTTAGGGTTAATGACGCACTAAGTCAACCACTAGTGACAATGACAGCAGGGCCCACTGAGTAATTAAACTTAGATTAGTTTCTGCATAGTATTAACTAATCATAGTGGCCCCACGTGTCAGCATTGACCATGCTGACGTGGCCATTGACTGGGTCCACATGTCAATGACTCTAACTAGCACCGTGACACTGACCAGTGGGATCCACTGGTCAGGTTTGACCTGGACTGTCCCTGTTGACTGCTGACGTCACCCTGACGCAATGCTGACACAATAAATCATTTATTGGATTTATTCTTATACAGGAAATTCCAGAAAATGCTAGAAACTTCAATAAATCATAGAAATTATCTGTAACTCCAAATGAAATAAGTTATATATGAAAAATGATTAGAAAAATCCAATCTATCCATCTGCATTGGTTTCATGCATGTTAAAGCAACTTGAGCCTGCCGTTTATACCAAAACATGATAATGCACTTTATAAGGTCATAGTTTGAGTTTGAACTTGAACCTTGGGTTCAAAATAATTCAAACCCATCTGGTTGTAGTTGCATTAGGCCAACACATTCATTTTTCCATGTCATGATCATGCATCATATTGTGCATTGCATTGATTGTGTCTTTTCTTGTTTGCCGGTATTTTTTCCCTCTCGATAGACGTGGTACCGACGATGAGTTCGAGGACACCGATGAAGAGCTATACTATCTTCATATGTGCCAGGCAAGCAAAACCCCCTTGTTCATTCCGATACAAACCCACTCTCTCGCTCTACTCTCTTTTACTGCATTAGGACAACAATGATTCAACTGTTACATGTTGCGGTAGTTGAACCCCTTATCCTCTGCATGACATTTCATTGCCATAGTAATTAGATGAAACCCACTAGCATGAGTAGGAGTTGTTTGAGCCCTGATGTGCCTACTCATTCTTGCTTGTTTGTCATGCCTGCTACTGCTTAGAGTTGAGTTAGGTCTGATTCATCGGGGATGAATTGGAATGGTGTTGAACATGTCCTACTGTGTGTGAGATAAGTGTGTGGACACGATTTGGTAGAGGTAGCGGTGAGAGGCCATGTAGGAGTACACGGTGGGTTGTCTCATTGAAACAGTCCTCAGGAACTGAGTTCTGTGTTTGTGATCCATGAACAATTACTACCACTCATTGGGATCCTTAATTGACCCTCTCGGCTTCTTAATCACCCTTGTCCTCTGTCCAGGAGTTGCAAGTAGTTTCTGGTGTTTCTAGTATGCTGGAGGCCGTGGGCAGAACTAAACCGAGGGGTGGGCTGTGATGCGGTAGGCACGTGGCACGGTGTACCGGGCGCCTATTTGGTGTCTCGGGAACCCTGCACACATCGTTCGGGGCCGTATGTGGAAACTTCGGCTGGACTCCTTGCGGATGGAACCTGAATAGGCGATAAACCTGGACTAGAGACTTGAGTGTTTAGGTAGGCCGTGGCCGACACCCTCGCCAGGCTTCTGCTTGAAGGTTGCCAAGATACATGACGTGTACATGGCGGTAAGTGGTGAGAGCGTGTGTGAATAAGTACACCCCTATAGGGTTAACATCATCTATTCGAATAGCCGCGTTTGCGGTAAAGGACCTCTGGGTTGCCTATACAGTTCATAGACAAGTGAAAGTGGATACTCTAAAATGCGCAAGATAAGCGTGAGTGCTATGGATGCCATTCTCATAGGGAGACGGGAGCGGATCCATAGTGGTGTATTGGTTGGTGAATATGTGGACTCGTGTGCGCCACCTCAAAAGAGTTATTTGCAGTCGTAGTTCAGGATAGCCACAGGGTCAAAGCTGGCATGTTGCAGTTAAACCCCACCATCCCCTTTGTTGATAATGATGCATATGTAGATAGCTCTGATATAAGTCTTGTTGGGTACATTTGTACTCACGTTTGCCTATTTTATGTTTTTGCATAGAGACTTCAGTCTCACTAATAGTTCCGCGTGGACTTCGACGTTTAGCTTGTTACCTCAGCTACGATCTTGTGCCCTCGGCAGGATCTAGTAGTTAGTCAGGCTTCTCAGTCTTTTTCATTTGTAGATGTCTGTACTCAGACATGTTAAGCTTCCGCTTGTGCTTTGACTTGTATGCTCTGAATGTTGGGTCATGAGACCCATGATTATAATATCTCGCTCCTCAGAGCCTATTGAATAAATACTTGAGTTGTAGAGTCATGTTGTGATGCCATGTTGTATTTGCACATATCGAGCATATTGTGTGTATGTTATTGAAATGCTTGGTATGTGTGGGATCTGACTATCTAGTTGTTTATTCTTGGTAGCCTCTCTTACCAGGGAATGTCTCCTAGTGCTTCCACTAAGCCTTGGTAGCTTGATACTACTCTGGAACACTTAGGCTGGCCGGCATGTGTCCTTCTTCGTTCCTGTGTCTGTCCCTACGGAGAAATGTCACGTGATGTTTACCGGAGTCCTGCTAGCCCAGCTGCTACAGCCCGGATTCACTCACTGATGACTGACACGTTCGTTGCTGGGTCATGTATGCCTGTCCCTATAAGTTAGTGCCACTTTGGGTTCACGACTAGCCATGTCAGCCCGGGCTCCTTGTCATATGGATGCTAGCGACACTATCATATACGTGTGCCATAAGGCGCAAACGGTCCCGGGCCTGGTACGGCGACACCCGTGGGAATACCGTGCGTGAGGCCGCAAAGTGATATGAGGTGTTACATGCTAGATCGGTGTGGCATCGAGTCGGGGTCCTGATAGCTTTGGTATCAGAGCCTGACGGCCTGTAGGATTACCAAGCCAAATGGTCGAAGTTGGGTCTAGAAATTATTTAGTTATATAAGGGAATTGATTGTGGTTGGGAACATAAGGTTCTTTTTACTCCTTATACCTTATGCCCTTCTGATCTGAGTCATCCTATCTTTCCTATGGGGTTAAGAAACTAGGCTTTCTCTTCTTTCTATTAGGATCACGTTTTACTAATCTGTACACACATAAGATTGGTAGATTCAAGCCTCATTTCAGTTTCTACTACCTCTGTGTGTTCATAGTTGATCTCGAAACCTTGATATTGTGATGATCAAGTGGTTATGCCACCTTTTTGCAAGATGTCTCAAATCTTTTCGAGCATTTACATTCGTTATGTTGTCCGAGTCATCCCAGGTTTCTAAATAGTCTGATGCATTTGCAAATCCCTTCTTACCATTTCAAAGTTCCTTTGTGCTAGATCAACCACACTAACTAGTGTGTTTAGGTACTTCATTGCCTCGGCATTTATGTTAGAGTTGTTATTATGATCCTAGGTGTCTTAGAGTGTCACCTAGTAATCTAGCCATGTTTTGTGTTCCAGTGTGATGATTCTGGCCATCATTCTCAAAAGCATCCTGTGATGCCATTTAGTTGGTGGGTATTCTATTCCTGGGCTCTTGAACCCGAGACTCACCCTACTTACTTCATGTTGATAGTGTTTTCTAGTCCCTTTAGGATATCAGTAACCTTTGCGATAGTCCTCGAGGTCCGTGGTATTCCCTTCCTCCAAATACCATGAACCATTTTGGCAGAAGTTCCTCGCTGAACCGAAAGATCACAACCAGAGTGCTCTTGACGAGTTCTCGATTCTATGCTGTTATTCTGCCAGTTCTACCTTTTCTGCATGGGTTATCCGGAAGAAATATGTTGAACTCGTTCGACATGCTAATCCATGCATCCACAACTCGGAAAATCATATGTTCTTTTGAGTTGTCCCTCTTTAGTTGTTTCCTGGCCTCGTCTATCAATTGGTAGTCAATAGTATGCGTGCATTCGTTCATCGATGCCTACTACTCTTGTGGTCCGTCAAGCCATTCTATCCGGAATGACTAGGAGAAACAAACTCCAGTACCTCATCCATATCCAGGATTGGGTCAAAGTAGTTATATCTCGCAGATCAAAATGCCAAACCAGCTTTTGTTCTGTTCTACCTTGGAGTGTTACCATCTTTTATATCAAGAATATCATAGGAATTGCACACCATTCTATGAACTCTTGACGTAGTCATACTTCTCGCATCATTATTCATTCATCGGTTCCATGTTGTCGCAACCGAAATGCCGACAAGTGAATCGTGATGTGTGAAATCTATACTCCTAGCAACTCCCTTGCTTGGTAGTTAAATGGACAATAACCTCATTCTTAGCGTGTTGATTATTGAATCATCACCCTAAGGTTGATCGTGCTACCTAGTCCTCATTTCCGGTGCACTTATCGATCAATGAGTTAGGATAGTTCCAATCCCTCACTCTTTGATCATATCGTCTTGCCTGAGAAGCAAGATTGTTCTCGAGCTTAGTAACATATTGGTGGTTCGTGATTTTCTGAATATCTTCTCGGAAGTATTACCAGGTTGTCCCCTGACCCTTATGTTGAGTTCGTGATCAAGTTGGTTTATTCTTGAAAACCACCCTTTCTCCAAGAATCTGTGTTAGATACCCCTGAGCTAGTTGGTTAAGCTAAATAACAACTTGGCGAGTTGAAGATAAAAGCTTGCCTGACTTAGTTCATCCCTAAGGGATATCTTGTGTGTGTGTGTGTTGAAGAAAGATGATATTTTCATCGACTGGCCCTCGTGGTCAGTTAATGGACCTATCATTTTGTCCAACCTTTGGTTTGAGTATGGGCTATCATCAAATCAAACCAGAACCAACGATATTTGTAATGTTGTCTTACTCGTGGTTGTTTCCTCGAGCATACATCATTATATCTTTTGGGTCGGACCAGTGCTATCATCTTGTTCACATAATTATGGAATTCCATTTATATGGAAACCTGGATGAATGGTTGTTGAGCTCAGCGACAAAATTCTTAACCTCTCCATGATTTTGTTGGACATTAAGTTGGTATTGGAAACTATAATAAGTGTTATCTTCATGTCACGTGCATGAAGCATATGTTCGGATGAAAGAAGTGACCTCCTCTAATTCATGTGCATTTGATGCAAGTTTCTGCCATGAATTCGAGAAAGTTAGTTTTGCTTCCTCTGGAATCATTCCAAGTCAGTCATGCATGTGCGAAGTATACTATGGCTTGAGAGATTAGCTACCTCCATCACTACAAAAAAAATACACTTCCGTGATGATACGTGTTTGTCACAGTAGGTCGCATTTGCTGTCATGCATGTACATCCATGACGATTTTATGACAGAATCAAGATAGTCATACCTGTGTTGTCATATAAGTGTTCCATGACATTACCAAAATTATCATCACGGAAGTGTCCACTTCCATGACGATAAATCCCGCGTCACAGAAGTGTTTTCATCAAGGGTGACCGACATGTGGGAACCACCGTAACAGAACGCCATTAAGCTATCGGGTCGGGTTTTGGATCTGATAACCCGTTAATAGCCCCGACCAATGGGGATTTTCCACGTGTAAAATCATCATTGGTTGGAGGAAACACGTGTCAGCTCATCGTTGGGACAGATGTCATCCACTCATTGGACAGAAGGCGCCTATGATACGTCGACACATGGCACGGCCCAACAGAGGCCCATTCCTATGAAAAGGCCGGCCTGTTTGACTTGGTCAAAAGGTGGCGGGCCGGCCCATGGAAAGCCTATTAACGGCCTGTTCGCATATAGCCCATTTACAGCCCGCTAACCCAAGGCCCGTTACGCCCGATCCGAAATAGGCCCAGTAGCGTCATCTGGGCCACCCAATATGATTCCAGCCTGTTTTCACTTCTGGCCCATGACGTCTTTTGGCCCATATGAGGCCCTATGTAACTTCTGGCCTATTAACGGCCCGTGGTGAAACTGGCCCGTAATGAACAGTGTATCACTTTACACCCATTAACGGCCCGTGGTGAAACTGGCCCGTAATGAACAGTGTATCACTTTATACCCATTAACGGCCCGTTATTCCGTTGGGCCGTTTCCAGCCATGTTATCTTTCGGCCTTCTCAGAGCCCATTTATTCTTGGGCTCATTTCCAGCAATCGTTTACTTACGGCCCATTACTGTCATTTTTTGCTTGTGGGCCAAATTCAGCCCGTGGTTACAGTCGGCCTGTCTGTGGTCTGTTAATACGTTGGGCCGTTTTCATAGCGTCATGAAATATGGCCTATTAATGAAGGCCCGTTATGGTTGGCCCATGAACGGACGATTCCAACTCTAGCCCGTTTACAACCATAATGTGGCCTGTTATTGGCCCATATTATCATACTGCCCGTATAAGGCCCATTGATGATACGGCCCGTAGAAGGCCCATTGTTTCTACGGCCCGTAGAAGGCCCACTGTTTCTACGGCCCGTAGAAGGCCCACTATTTCTACGGCCCGTAGGAGGCCCAGTGTCACTACAGTAAATATTAGCCCATGGTTATTGTAGCCTAGTTTTAAAAAATAGGTTATTGCAGCCACTAGCAAACCGCAGAAAAAGAACTGCAATGACTACAAGCAAACAAATAAACAAGACAACAAGGAAATAAATAAGCAAGCAACTTACACTAGGCTATCACGGCTATCACATATTACATCCACTGGGCATCAAAGTTCGCCACCAATGCAAATAAACGCGCCGACAAAAGAATATACAAAACTGAGAGCACTTTAGAATGCACTAGGCCTGGCCAGGTTGGGCCCGCCAAATAGCTGAAGAAGCTGAGTAGACCTCAGTTGTGTCAACGATAGATGCATCAACACTAGATTTAAGGCATGATGGTGCGCACGGTAGTCCTCTGACATCTTCATTGCATCTTTGACTTCAAGTCGGAGCTGAGATGAAGCAAGCCTTTCCGCTCTAAGTTGAGACTGAAGAAGTCGAACTGATTGAGGCAGGGACTGCACAGAGGTCGTCTCACACCTGTTGGTGAGTAGCTTCAACTCACTATCTTCATCAAGACAGGACCTTGGGGTCATCTCGCTGTCCTCAAGATGGTTTGGCTCACTATCTTCCCTAAAGTACTGCCTGGCGTAAGAGATACGACTCTGAAAGAGAAACAAGGAGACACGTAACCGGTTTCACAATTATACAAGCAAATAAATGGATCTGTTCTGCATAAGGAACATGTTTTTACAACTACAATTTGAAACTGGTAGTTGTTGCAAACATCCAGTTAGATGTAAACAGCAAAGCAAACAGCAGTGGAGGAAATGATGCCTATCCAAATCTATACTAGAACAAAGTTTGAAGGCTTGAGAAGGATGAACTTACATTACATGTTAACACGGGCTGGACAAAGCCCTTCTCCATGTTGATGGAAGGATAATTCATAAATTCCCCAAAGAAAATTCTTTATAAGCATTGCCATTATTCTACATTTTGCAAAGAGTAAATATAGATCAAATAATATTGGAAGAAACAGAGGATAATGAAGCTCAGGTGCAGACTGATGATACATAATCAAATAGCGATTAATTAAGTACAGCGTTACAAGGCAAAAGGGAGAGAGGTACTTACAAGGGCAATGCAGAGCCCATTATTGTTTTGAGATCGTATGATCCTTTCAGCAAGGAGATTCATCTGAAATTAGTATTCATACAAGAGAGAAGGTAAGGCACAAGCAGAAATTTAGGAGTTCAAATTTTGAATTGATATCATAGACAGTACCTGACGCTGGGCTCCCAGCAGTTCTAATAGGGGTTTGGCCACTGGAGTAGGGGTAAAGTGTGGTACATTTTGGGCCTGTGTTTTCTGTGGCTGCTGATCTATCTGATTTAACAGGTATCACTACCTTTTCCAAATACCTAGTTTGTACTCCTTGAGGATCTGCACTCGCCCTCTTCCTTTTGGACATCTACTACGAAAGAACAACATTTGACTGGAAAAACATAGTGTGATGACACACGGAATAGGTACAGAAAATGGATAGGTATGGCATATAATCATATATAATGCTTAAACTAAGCAGATGGTGTAACAAAGTAGAAGTAATGCAAGAGGTCAGATGCAAAATATGTGCGACCAATACAACTTTGCAAAGTTAGAGCAAGCACCTTGATGGGTGAATAAGATAGGCCATCCTCCACCATGCCAAGTTTGTTAGCCAGTGGATAGTTCCGCAATATTCCTCTCGTGCGCCCATTCTCATATTCATTTTGATAATGTTCAATATCTGACATGCATGAAAACATAAAAGCAAGTGAGATTTTCTTTGTAATGCATAAGTGATTCTAATCCAATATTGCCTCCCTATAAACCCCTTTGTGTTATCTCTGCAATTCTTTTAAAAGATGTCATGCATGTTGTAATTTGTTGTGTGCATTAATATAATGTGGCCTACTACTCAAAATATGAGATCTCCAGAAGTGATGACACTTCGAAGATGATAGCTTCAACATATAGTAAAGAAGAACAAGTCGACCTGACCTGACAGATTCAAAATATACTAAGGGAGAACAACTCGACCTGACCAGTCGACCACAAGAGAAGAGTATCATCTTAAAGAAGAGCAGAAGAGCAAGTAGATTGAAGATATTACAAGTCTTTCAATACAATGTCGGTTGGCCACCCATGATGAACCAGAGCGCACAGAGAAATACTATTCTTTCCGGTCTCTCCATATGTGGCTCACATGCATTTCGAAACTAAAGTAGGAACATTTAGCTCACCAATTAAACATCTCTCAGTTTTACTAATATCAGCAATAATATCATATATGAGTTTGTACAACTAAGCTTGTTTAGCTCGATGGGTGGAGCAGTGCTATTATGATACGAACCATGTAGGTTGATTGTGGTCATCATAAAATGGGGAAAACATAAGCATGATGAGTACAGTGTTGACCGTGGCAGTGGGATGGCAGATTTGAAGCTGCAAACCGTGCAAAGGGTAGTTAGCCACCAATGTTTTCTTTGAAATAACAACTAAGATTTGGTATGTACAAGAAAGCACGGTCAACAAGTGACAAAGAAATGCAATTATGCTGTCTCTCTATATGTCGCAACATGCATTTGGAAACTCAAGTGGGACCTTTAGCTAACCAATTAAATGTGGCGGTTAACTAATATCAGTATCATATCACAATCATATTTGAACAACTAAGCTTTCGAATTCTGAGTGTTATGTTGTTTAGCTTGAAGGGTGGAGTAATGCTAGTACGACAGAAAGCACCTACGCAGATCATAGTAGAGTAGATAAAAGTGGAAAACCCTAAGCATCAAGAGAAAAATCAGGAAAGTGGAACTAGTTGGACCAGTGGGTGGCGCACATGCTTTTCTAAATGAATATAGGAACATTAGGTGACCAATTAAATGTTCTTTGTTTTAGTGATATGAGCATCATATCAGATTCGTATTTCAACACATAAGCTTTGGGTTGAGGTCTTGAGGAGCAGTGCTGGCACAACACGAAGCAGCTACGACGATGGTAGTGAATATAAAGGGGGAAACCATAAGCTTTACGAGTATAGTGCCCGTGCAATGGCGGATCTGAAGGTGCAAACCGGACAAAGCTACTTCACAACCAATGTTTGCTTTCAACTAGCCACTACGATTTGGTACGGACAAGAAAAGTACAGTAAACAAATTACAATCTATTTTCCGGGTGAGATCAATAACTTAAGCACATATGGAAGAGTACCACCTCTCTTGCGACGCCGTGTAGGCCTATGCTGATACGTTGAGGGTGCTGCGGGTGCGATGGCTTTTGGCGGCGGGGAAGAAGACTTTAGACGGCAGACGGCCGGGTCGGGGGATATATCCTATTGTTGTGGACGAGGTGGTCGTAGGAGCGGTAACGGCAAGGTGTACGACGGCGCCGATGAAGCGAGAGGAGGCGATGAAAGGATCCTGGTCCAGCGTCGTGGATGAGAGACGTCCATCTCTTGCAGTGGACGACGGGGTAGGGGTAGCGGCTCCGGCAAGGTGGAGGATGGGGTGGCGACGGAGGAGGCTGGCCGCAGTGCGGAGGTTGTTGTGCCGCTGACGGTGTATGGATGGGGAAATGGAGGGGAGTGGGATCTCAAACTTTGGGACGCGCTTCTCTGAAATAGGGGAAAGTTATGAACTTGTCCCCCATTTAAAATTTCGGACATCGCGTCGGTTGGGGATAGGATGGTAATCTCGCATCTCCCAAATATTTGCCGGTAACTATTTCGGGTGAGGAGAGGGTGTTTTGCCGCCCATGGTTGGCGCCCATGGTGTATGAACAGGGCTGAAAGGTAGGGCGGTTGTGTCACGTCTGATGGAAGTTACACATCTGCCCCTATTTAAAATATTAGCCTACATCGATTTCGGATGAGGAGAGTTTGTTTTGCTGCCCACCGTGTATGAATGGGGAAATGGAGGAAGAGACACATGTCTTTTGGACGAGCTTGAATCAAATGTGTTTTGCTGCCCACCTTTGGCGCCCATCGTGTCTGAATGGGCTCAGAGGCCGTCGTGTCACATCTGATTGAAGTTACTAGTCTACCCCTATCGACAGCAGTGTAAATCCGGTCGATAAGGATGTCAAGTGTCAGGGGTAGACAGTAGTTTCCATCTTGCAAACAGTTGCTTCGAGCAGCCCACAAATTATAGTGGGTGTTTAGCCGCTTTGTTCAAAACTTGGGAGAATTAGCATTCACGTTTGCCCCGGGACCTGGCAAACTAAATTCAAATCCAATTTGTATTCGATTACGAATATCCACAGATAATTATACGTTTTGTTATTTATTTCTTCAAAACCACAACAAAGATTTATTCCACCTTTATATATGATTATGATTTATAAATGCCGTGATCTTCGAATTCAGTAGGTTGGATACACTCTGAGTCAAACAGTTATTTCATCCAGTACAATATGCTCACACGAAAAATAGTTCACCTTATGTCAATCATACAAGTACTGGGGATTACCTCGCCTAAAAAATTCGGATCATTACAACACATGGACAAGATAGGGGGTCTTGCAACATAATCCATTCAGAGACATGACACAACATGCAAGTACAATAATCTAATGACAATTTCAACTGGTATCTAAAGAAGAACCGGGATTACCTTGGGCTTCAGATAGCAGAAACAGCAGGACCTCCTCCGTCTTCAAATGCAACATTCTTACTTCCTCCAATTCTTGGGTTGCTTGCATAATGCATGCCGCTAATTCCATAATTTCCAGCCTCAAGATAAAGATTACCTCATTCATGGTAGCCACACCATCTCTTTCTGCCTCTAGTAGAGCCTCAAGCACTATAATATATGTGCTCAGACTGCTCTCCGGCGGTGTTGCCTCTGAACTGCTACCATCTGGTAACATGGATGGTGCACTGCTTCCACAAATAGATTTTGGGGTTGTACATTGTGTCCTAGTGTGAACGGCACCCTGAAAGGTTTCCGCTAGACATAAGTAAGAGATAGTTATCGTATGATCCAGGCTGTAAGCTTACATGGTAAACGACGGACGAATTATTGTCGAGCATGGCAAACTATATTTCAATGGTTCGAAGCAGCATTAGTCGAAAAGAAATTAAAATGGTAAGATGAAACTAGGGATGTAAGTGGCAAATAAACGACATCCGCCAGTCCCATCTAGTTAGTTTTTGCTACCTCCCTAGTTCATTTTCCTCAAAAAACAAAAACTCTTTTGAACTATCATACCACTAGTGGACTTTAATCGGGATTAAACGGGACCCAGTTGACATCCCTAGTTGAAAGGGAGTGTACAACCGCTATATTTAAGTTGCCAAGGCATCTAAGTGGTTGAAATAATCTGAGAAAGCACTCAACAGTGTAGCCTCATACAAACTATGAACACAGTCTTGTGATGAAGTTGAGAGGAAAAGTTAAGGACTCAAATGAAATAGGCATGCATTTCTTTACGATAGTATAGCAGGCACTGCTGACATATTGGCCAACTCAGGTATAGCATAACAACAAACAAGCATTCGAATCAAGCAATACAACAAAGCAAACAACTGAACTATTTGTAATTCGGTAGGATTACACATTGAGGGCACAAGCCAAGAAAGCAGCCCACTCGCATTACATTTCACATGTACTAAAACGCACTGGCTTACCATATGTTGCTGTGAAGCCTAGCTGCTGTTGCAATGTTCTTTGAAGATATCGTCAGCATCCCGTGGTTGCAAATCTAGTTGTTGTAGTTTATTCTGCACCATCTATTTAGGTAAAATTAATTTTAATCGCATGCACTGGTCCGAATTGATCATCAATGGTTCATCTAAACTAATGAAATAAGGGTGTGTGCATACACGACAATATATCTGCTTCCCTCTATTTTTATGCTTGTACGAGGTGCCAGCCCCAAAAGAACAAATATTTTGCTTGATGGGGTTGGCAGCTCCATAATTAATAGAAGCATCAAATTAGTCATGCAACTTGGGAAGATCAAGAACACACAAACAAGTAATGAATAGAGGCTCGGAGCAGTGATGTAATAGCTAGCATCAGAAAATGTAGGGTAAAACGAACAAAAAGCAGTGGAACCACATGCTAGTTTGCTGATGTGTAATTACGCATAGATAACATTAAGCAGTCTGATGGAACCAACAGGTGGCATCAGAACAAAACTAAAGCATATTAACTATATGTGCATTGGTATGTAATTTAGCACATGTAACATGTTCACTGCCAGAAGTATGGCCCTACAGGTGCAAGCAGAATAACGAGTCTCATGAAAAACTGAATGATGCCCTGAAGAAATTCAAAGGTGCGGTGCTTATGCTAGGAAAGTGAATGTAGGCGCCGGTCGTTGGATAATAGTACCTGATTCTTAGCGGTGTATGGGTATCGTTGTCATACTTGATAGCTAAGGATCGTCGATGGTGCTTGTGTTGGGGTTGAGTTTGGGCCGGCTGTCGCCGTCGCTGAAGCGGCTCCGGTGCTACGGTTGCGGCGCCTGTCAACATACAAGAAAGTTCATCTGTGGTAAGTGAACAATTGCACGATAAAGAGAAAAACCGAAGGAGTACAAATCGAAATAACCTGATGAGGTTGGAGCATCGGTAAAGCAGGGCCGGTGGAGTTGAATATGGCGTCCGTGGAGCGGGTTCGGTGCAGTGGACGAAGGCTTCGGCGGGCGTGTTGTACAGTGCTTTCGGTGTGGCGGATCTGTTGCCGTGGACGAGGGCTTGTATGAAGGGCCGACGAAGGGGCGGACGAGGGAGTCAGTGAAGGGCCTACGTTGTGGTGGACGAGGGTGCCGGTCAAGCAGATCCGGTGCGGTGGACCATGATTGCGGTCAAGGAGATCTGGAGCGGTGGACAAGCCAGTCGCTGAAGCGGCTCCGGTGAAGTGGTGAGTTGGCAGTTGGGGGTTCCAAGGTGCGGAAGGTAGATCCGGCAGGGTGTGAGGTCCACCGCTGCGGTGGAGGACTAGATTCGGCGGCTTGCCGTGGTTTGGGGTCGGGGAGGGGAAGGGGAGGGGCTCTGGGGAAGAATGTTGGGGGCAAAGAGGGGAAAACAATGAAGTTACCAAAGCAGCCCTTCTCCGTTCATGTGGCAGGGGTAAAACAGGAATATCGCAGGGATAAACTTTCGGGTGCGTGATATTTCGATGTGAGCGGGAAGTTTCAAAGCTTTTGGCGCCTAAAATTATAAGTATTCTGCTCTCGTACGGCCGACTATGATATCATGGCCGACAATTTGTTTGTTTTGCACGCAAAAAAAGTGCAAGTTTTGAAAATCAATGTCTCCAACTCTAAACTTAGATTGTCCATTCAATTCAAATATGGATCATTGAGCTACTACAAGAAAATACCATCATACGGTCCAATTCAAATGAAATTCCAAGTGGGTTTATCCTAAATATGATGACAAAAGCAAAAATGTGTATGTGTATGAATAAAGTGAATGATTATAAAGTTTGAACATGCCCGTATGTGTATATCTCTAGGTTTGATATATGAATTTGAAATCTCAAAATCCCGGCTTAAAAATGTACCTCCGTTTAAATGAATTACAAAAGCTAATGATGGAGTCGAATTCCAAAATTCCAATCTTAGGTTTGTAATTCTGGTACAAGGTATATCATGCATGTTCAGAAGTATCGTTATCTCATAGTACAAACTGTGAAACAAATTGATCAACCATGAGTGCACAATATCTCAATTACACTAAAGTCCCTCAAATATAGACACCTCACTCTTTATCTGAATTCAACCCCCCCCCCACCACCACCACACACACACATAGAGAAGTCGTTCTCTCCCCCAAACACCAACACACGAGCATATTAACACCCCTCTCTCTTGTAAAGTCCGGACCCCAACATAGGTCTCTATCACTTTGTCTCTCGGGCATGCACACATCTCTTCCCTCACTCTCTAGGTCTCCCACTATCTCTCTTACCCAAGCACACGCACTATGTAGAGTGTATATTTCCCATACACACAAAACATCGCCCCCAAATGTCTATCTCCCTAGTTATGTGGTTCTCGCACACTCACCTCACACACCACCCCCACTGCAAATAAGCACACTTTGTCTCCTTGTGCACCACTCTCCTCTTTCTATCTCTCCCACATGCGGACCCGACCCAGCTCCTTCCCTGTATACATATATGTCGTGACTCTTTGCATAGCTCCCTAATGTATAATCGTTCTCGATTTCGCACATTGTTCTCTACACCATCTATTCTAGATCTGTCATGAAGTCCCTATCGCACACACGATGACTCGCTTCCCTTGCCTCTCCGTTCATAGGCCAATTTCAGACAACATCAACATTGTCTCCCTATCTATACGCCATTTATGGACATAAACGACCCCTCTCGCCCCCTCTCTTCCTCTCTCTCTCTCTCTCTCTCTCCATCACTAGCTCTCTCTTTCTCTCGCTCTCACACCCCTCTCCCACACACACACTCGATGTCTCTTCCAAATAGTCTGCTCCCCCCGCCCGCACCCGTGCTATCTCGCTACTACACTTGTCACACCATTCCCCCTTCCCTTATACTAGGTTTACATCATCAGTGGTCTCTCTACTACACATACACTCTCTCCTTTCACACACAAACGCATGCACAAACACATGCAGACACGCACAAACACCCATTTATCTGGATCCTCATCTGTCCCCATGTCCGCATGTGTATCTCACACACTCACTCTCTAATTATGTATATGTGTCTCAATGTTACACAACACAAAGCCCCATGTACATGTCTCTCTCTATCCTCCAAACACATAGACACAAAGAATTTGTTATCATTGCCTCAGTCTCTAACATATCACGCATGCATACTGTCTCTCTCTCTCTCTCGCAAACACGCTCAACAAGGGTTTCCTCGTGAATAACTTACCGTCTATTCATCAACAGTCTGGCAGTACGGCGAACAGGAGACGTGAAAAAGAATGAATCTATATGTGCTTAGACCACCTAGTCTGACTACTAGGACTAGAGCAAGCCAGAAAGCGCGCCGCCGTCACCCCCTCCTTGTTGGCGATGGGAAAATCTTTGTTTACACAGTCGAGAATTCATTGTGCCAAGGCCCCACATGCCGAGGCGTTGAATAGAATGTAGGTGCTATTTTACGGAAGCAAGTATCGATAATACGTTTGTATCTCCATACTTATATTTCTTCTCTTATAAAAAACCGAGTTGGTGATGGTGGTACGTGTGCCATCTTGCAATATAGACCGTCTGATCTATATCTGACAGTTGGAAATTAAACTAAAAGATACCCGCACCCCTCTCCACATTTGCAGACAAGGCCTTCCCTCGTTCATCCTTATCTCCAACAAACCTCATTGTTGAGCAATTAAGAAAGCAAGCCTCTAGAACAAACTGGCCTAGTGGCCGCTGCTGGCGTCATCAATCCCCATGCCTCCACTCAGTCCGACCACCAACCACCACCACACCCCACTCCTCTTCACCTTATCTCATATTTATCGAGATATCATTAGTTTTTACACATGGGATTACTCCCGCAAGGGTCAATCACAACAAGAGTTTTATAAAAAATGCATCTTGATGTTCCGTGCAATGCACGGATCTTGCTAGTACTCCTACACAAGACTAAGTTGGTGATGCTGGTGTGTCTGCCATCCGTCGTTTCTGACCACTAGATCTACCTCTAACGATTGTGAGGTAAGTTGTTGCCTTTTCTCACCAACATCCCACTTGTCTACCAATTTGCAGAAAAACCCATAATTAGTATCTTAAAACCAACCACATCCCTACCTGACCTCACCAAAACAGCCCAAGGAATATATTCTAATTGAAACATAATATATCTCTAGTGACATATGTATATCAAAATTAGGGTGTTTTGTACCAAGTTTGTGAATAAGTACTATTCTAATTATGATTCATTGCAACGGACATGAACATTGCTAGTATTTCCAACCATGCATTTTTTTTCCTAGTATTCCAAAGTTTCGAGTTTTCCATCAAGATATTAGTCACTCATGGTTGATATTTACTTTCAATCATGTACACATATGCACTATGTAACTAGCCTTGCTTATTGGATTCCAAAGCTTAACTTTCACTCCTACTTACAATATGTAGAGTATTTAACAAAAAACTACCACTTTCAACTAGCCCTAGGAAGAATCTATTGTACAAAAATAGCAAAAACATACCCAAAATTTCTTAATCCACGCCAAAAACTACTACCTAGTACTCCTACCGACTAGGTTCGTTTAAACCCATTTATGACTGGGTTGGCCCACACGTCCGTGCTGACGAGGCACCTTAAACTAACACATTTTGTTTGACCATTGACACGAGGGACCCACATCTGACCTTCTATCTTGTCATTCCCCCTCAAATCATTATTTTTCCTGAACATTACTTCAAATAGTACTGATGCGTGTTCGTCGGTGGCGCCGGTGATGAGCGAGTTGGCCGCCTCTCCGCCGGACGGGCTGGACGCCACGCTGGCCTCCGCGCGGGTTGGCAGGCTGGCCCGAGCGTGACTCACGAGTGAGCAAGCCGTCGCGCTGGCCTTCGCTCGAGCCAGATAGCTGGCCTTAGCGTGGTCCATGCGAGCAAGCCATCGCGCTGCCGTGCCAATCTAGCTAGCAAACCTTGCAGACAAGAAGCTGGATGGAGCTATCTTGGCTAGCTAGCGGCCGCGAGTGCCGGACGGAGCTGGCATCCGGGCTGCCGCAACATGGGCTCTGCACCGCTGGCAGTTTTGACCTCGCCTTCTGTCGACGGCGGTAGCTGCGTCCCATGGCCGAGCATGACTATGTGAGGTGGACGGGCCGGAGGTAGGAGGTCACTCGAGGATTTTTGTTGGTGAGAGCATGTACAATGGTTGATAAGGTAGTCTTATCTTAAGTCTGCCACGTATGCAAGTGGTAGTAGTTTCTTGGCATTTTAGTGGTTTCTTGCATTATTAGGGGTTTCTTGTAAGGAACAATGTACGTACTACTAGCGACAAAAGGCGATTCTAGGTTGCATTGTACTCCAACAAGTACTACTAGTGGTCGCCGAAGTGTATACCTCGTTTTGTGGGTTCGATCCCGGTCGAACGCACGGCAGCCTTTTTTTTAAATAGTACTACTACACTTCACTGCGAGCCAATATTTTACACGGGTAGTTTGAGTTTTGAAGTCAAACGGACGTGCGGCCCCACAATCTGGGTGCACTCGACAGCCTAGCCACGTGAACGGGTTTTTCTTCCCAGCATCATGTGGCTCGCGTGCTCGCCCTAGCCGCAACTCGCTTGCAACTTCCTCGTCAGCTAGTAGCATATTTAAACTAGCGCCTCCCAATTAAGCCCGAGGAGCCGGAAAAGCCTGTCGGGGCATTGGGAACTGTGCAATATGGCTCTGTACGTAAAGTGCTCTACTACTACTCTATAGCTTGTGGTGTTGCACGCTTGGACTTCACTCCATTATCGGCTCTACCATAAAAGAAATTCCTCTTGACGTTTTTTTTAAACGGAGGCAAAAGCTTTGCTTCATCTCATTCGTAAAGAAGGAACTACTAACAAAGTTTGACAAGATCCATTACACCTCCACAAATGGAAGCGAAAAGCCTAGTCTCGCTGTATCAAATAACTCAAATGTTCTGCCCCCGCAGTAACCATCGCTGATAAACAGGCTGCTAGTGTGTGCGTGATAGGAGCGGTTGAGTAGGCCAGCTACTTGAGAGGAGCGGCTGAATAGAGCATCAAGAGTACCCACTAGTCCACTACGCAGGTGTACTTCCCCTGCATTGATAGTACAGCGATGGTTCTAGAGAACAGTAGTACCCTCCACTTCCAACTGTAGCTCCTTGGCCCTGAGATTCAAGAGTTCAAAACTGGTGCACTATACTAGACTAGACTAGAAGTACAGTACATCGCACTACTAGTTGAGAAAAGTAGTACTAGTACAGCTACAGTACGAGTTCGTACTCCTCCGTCACATAATGTAAGATGTTTTTTTACACTAGTTGGCGTGTACAAAAAATGGCAAAAACATACCCAAAATTTCTTAATCCACGCCACAAACTACTACCTAGTGCCAAAAATTTCTTACTAGTGCTATTATTTACAGTATAATGCAATGCCATAACGTTTCATAATGCTAGTACTAGTAGTAAATAATAGCCTCACCCCTTCGCTGAGGAACGATCTATAGTTGGAAGGGACGAGGCCCTGCAGTTACTACGCTCTTATCACCTCCTCACCAGTTCCCCTCCCCCAGAAGAGAAGGCAGCTCATCGCTGCTCCCATGGATTGGCCAGGCGGTTCTCCTCCTCGTCGGGGCTGGGAGACCTTGGACGACGATCCTCTGGGAGAAATCGCACGCTGCTCCGACGTCCTCACCGCCGCAAGACTTGGTGCTTCCTGCACCAACTTTTTCAAGACGCTGCTTAAACAGGCTTGGGAAACGGCCATGCTTGTTGGTCATCCATGCGTCCTCAAGGAGAAGGTTCTTCTATGGGACAATCCTTCGAAAAGTCCACCGCTCCTTGGCCATGGTTGCAGGTTGACTCCGCTAGAGTTGCCGACGTTGACAGGTAGTCGGATTTTGTCCGATGAGAAGGTGATAACCCACAAATATAGGGGATTGCAACAGCTTTCGAGGGTAGAGTATTCAACCCAAATTTATTGATTCGACACAAGGGGAGCCAAAGAATATTCTTGAGTATTAGCAGTTGAGTTGTCAATTCAACCACACCTGGATAACTTAGTATCTGCAGCAAAGTGTTTAGTAGCAAAATTGGTATGATAATAAAGGTAACGGTAGCAAAAAGTAAAGATAAATGTTTTTGGGTTTTTGTAATAGTTGTAACAGTAGCAACGGAAAAGTAAATAAGTGAGGAACAATATGTGAAAAGCTCGTAGGCAATGGATCAGTGATGGATAATTATGCCGGATGTGATTCCTCATGCAATAGTTATAACATAGGGTGATATAGAACTAGCTCCAATTCATCAATGTAATGTAGGCATGTATTCCGTAAATAGTCATATGTGCTTATGGAAAAGAGACATCTTTTGTCCTACCCTCCCGTGGCAGCGGGGTCCTTACGGAAACTAAGGGATATTAAGGCCTCCTTTTAATAGAGAACCGGAACAAAGCATTAGCACATAGTGAATACATGAACTCCTCAAACTACGGTCATCACCGAGAAGTATCCCGATTATTGTCACTTCGGGGTTGTCGGATCATCACACATAATAGGTGACTATAGACTTGCAAGATAGGATCAAGAACACACATATATTCATGGAAACATAATAGGTTTAGATCTGAAATCATGGCACTCGAGCCCTAGTGACAAGCATTAAGCATAGCAAAGTCATAGCAACATCAATCTCAGAACATAGTGGATACTAGGGATCAAACCCTAACAAAACTAACTTGATTACATGGTAAATCTCATCCAACCCATCACCGTCCAGCAAGCCTACGCTAGAATTACTCACGCACGGCGGTGAGCATCATGAAATTGGTGATGGAGGATGGTTGATGATGATGATGGCGACGAATCCCCCTCTCCGAAGCCCCGAACGGACTCCAGATCAGCCCTCCCGAGAGAGATTAGGGCTTGGCGGTGGCTCCGTGTCGTGAAACGCGATGAAACTTTCTCTCTGATTTTTTTCTCCCCGAGACGGAATATATGGAGTTGGAGTTGAGGTCAGAGGAGGTCCAGGGGGCCCACGAGATAGGGGGTGCGCCCTAGGGGGCGCCCTAGGGGGGCGCGCCCCCTGTCTCGTGGATAGGCCCTGGGGCCCCTGTTGTATTTCTTTCACCCAATAATTCTAATAGATTCCAAAAAGTGCCTCCGTGGATTTCTAGGACATTCTGAGAACTTTTCTTTTCTACACATAAAACCACATCATGGTAGTTCTGCTGAAAACAGCGTCAGTCCGGGTTAGTTTCATTCAAATCATGCAAGTTAGAGTCCAAAACAAGGGCAAAAGTGTTTGGAAAAGTAGATACATTGGAGACGTATCAACTCCCCCAAGCTTAAACCTTTGCTTGTCCTCAAGCAATTCAGTTGATAAACTGAAAGTGATAAAGAAAAACTTTTACAAACTCTGTTTGCTCTTGTTGTTGTAAACATGAAAAGCCAGCATTTAAGTTTCAGCAAATATTATGAACTAACCATACTCACAATAACACATAGGTCTCACAATTACTCATATCGATAACATAATCAGCTAGCAAGCCATAACAATAAAACTCGGATGACAACACTTTCTCAAAATAAACATAACATGATATAACAAAATGGTATCTCGCTAGCCCTTTCTGAGACCGCAAAACATAAATGCAGAGCACCTTTAAAGATCAAGGACTGACTAAACAATGTAATTCATGGTAAAAGAGATCGAGTCAAGTCATAACCAATATAAACCAATAATAATGAATGCAAATGACAGTGCACTCTCCAGCGGGTGCTTTTAATGAGAAGGGTGATGACTCAACATAAAAGTAAATAGATAGGCCCTTCGCAGAGGGAAGCAGAGATTTGTAGAGGTGCCAGAGCTCGATTTTAAAATAGAGATTGAATAACATTTTGAGCGGCATACCTTCGCTGTCAACGCAACAACTATGAGATGGTTGTATCTTCCATACTACATGCATTATAGGCAGTTCCCAAACAGAACGGTAAAGGTTTATACTCCCCCAACCACCAACAAGCATCAATCCATGGCTTGCTCGAAACAACAAGTGCCTCCAACATACAGCAGCCATGGGGGAGTTTTGTTTAATTATTTTGATTTGCTTTGATCTTTTTGGATCATGGGACTGGGCATCCCGGTTACCGGCCCTTTCTCGTGAATGAGGAGCGGAGTCCACTCCTCTTGAGAATAACCCACCTAGCATGGGAGATATAGGCAGCCCTAGTTGAAACATGAGCTACTCGAGTATACAAAACAGAATTTCATTTGAAGGTTTGGAGTTTGGCACATACAAATTTACTTGGAACGGCAGGTAGATACCGCATATAGGAAGGTATAGTGGACTCATATGGAACAACTTTGGGGTTTAAGGAGTTTGGATGCACAAGCAATATTCCCGCTTAGTACAGGTGAAGGCTAGAAAAAGACTGGGAAGCGACCAACTGAGAGAGCGACAACAGTCATAAACATGCATTAAAATTAATTCACACCGAGTACAAGCATGAGTAGGATATGATCTACCATGAACATAAATATCATGAAGGCTATGTTGATTTGATTCAACTACATGCGTGAACATGTGCCAAGTCGAGTCACTCAATTCATTCAAATGAGGATACCATCCCATCATACCACATCATAATCATTCTAATAGCATGTTGGCACGCAAGGTAAATCATTATAACTCATAGCTAATCAACCATGGCACAAGAAACTATAATCTGTAAATGTCATTGCAAATATGTTTACTTCATAATAGCTGACTCAGAAACGATGAACTCATCATATTTACAAAAACAAGAGAGGTCGAGTTCATACCAGCTTTTCTCATCCCAATAAGTTCATCATATATCGTCATTATTGCCTTTCACTCGCATGACCGAACGATGTGTATAATAATAAGAGTGCACGTGCATCGGACTAAGCTGGAATCTGCAAGCATTCAACTCAAGAGAGAAGACAAGTAATATGGGCTCTAAATTAAATAAACAATCATGCATATAAGAGCCACTAAGCATTTTCAATATGGTCTTCTCGACCCCCAAAAGAAAGAAAAGAAAAGAAAACTATTTACACGGGAAAGCTCCCAACAAGTAAAAAGAAGAACTAGAAATCTTTTTGGGTTTTTATTTTAATTTCTACTACAAGCATGGAAATTAAACTAGCTAATTTTTTTGGGGTTTTCTTAAGGTTTATCAAACACACAAGAAGAAAACTAGAAAAAGATATTTAAACTAGCATGGATAATACAATGAAAGAGTATGAGCACCGACGACTAGTGTGTGAACATGAATGTAAAGTCGGTGAGAAATACGTACTCCCCCAAGCTTAGGCTTTTGGCCTAAGTTGGTCTAGTACCAAGGACCCCCTGGCTGATATCCATAAGTGAAACTGGGGTAGTACTGAGATGCAGAGGCGACCACCTCCTGAGTAGCAGTGTGTTGGCGAGCTGCCTCCATTCCCCTCTCATATTCAGTTGTTTCTTCCCAGGTGACAACATATCTTCCTTTTGCCTGATAATCAAAAAGGTAGGGAGCAGGAAGAGTAACAGGGACGATGTTGCGTCTGTCATAGATTATTCGATAATGGAGGAATTGTTCATTCCTCTCAAGAAAATGATGATCAAACATAGCTTCTTTATCCAAATAAACAGGAGGTACAATCATATCCCCCTCTCGTGGAGCTATACTAAGAAAGTTAGCCATACGGGTTGCATAAATTCCTCCAAATAAATCTCCCTTTCTACTATTATTCGGCAACCTACGTGCAACTATTGCCCCCAAGTTATAACCTTTATAACCTGACATAGCACTCTTGAGGACACAAAGATCAGGAGCACACATGTGACATACTTCGTCCTTACCGTTAATGCGTCTACCAATAAAGAGAGCAAATTAATGTATAGTAGGAAAATGAATGCTCCCTATGGTAGCTTGTGCTACGTCCCTAGATTCTCCCGCAGTAATACTAGCAAGAAAATCTCTAAATTCAGATTTGGGAGGGTCATTAATATTACCCCACTACGGGAGTTTGCAAGCAGTTGTGAAATCCTCTAAATCCATGGTATAAGATGTATCATAAGTATCAAACATGACACTAGGAGAATTACGCGCATAGTTATATTTAAACCTCCGCACAAAAGAATCAGTCAACTGATAGTATTGCCGACACTTATCTTGTAAGAAGTCCTCCAGCTCGGCATTACGCACATATGCGTCAAATTCCTCCTTGAAGCCTGCTTCGACCATAAAATCATTGGATGGCCACTCACAAGCCCGTACATTTGCGTCCCTCGGCAATTCAACATCTTGCTCACGTATAGCAATCATTGGCCCTTTCTTTGCCGAGGAGCCTCCTTGGTACATTCTTCTAAGCATATTTCTTTTTATGAAAATTTCTGAAATTTTAGTAACTTCAAAATAAAACTGAATAAAACTAAACAAGATTGATAGCAACTACTCCTACAAGTGCCTAGAGCCTATATCATGCATTGGAATTGCTTGGGACCTCAAAAATTTAACATGCAAGCTCAAGAACATGGTCACCTATGCAGCAAAAATTTGCAATGAATAAAGCACTAGAACAAAAACTAATTGGACCAATGGAGGAGTCACATACCAAGCAACAATCTCCCAAAGCAGTTTTGCGAATCGAGCTTTGAGCAAGGAGATCGAAAATCGCAGCAAAACGAGCTAGAACTCGTGCTTGAGCTGGATGGGGATTTTTTTGGGTGGAAGATGAAGTGTGTGGGTGCTGGCATAAGTGGAGGGGGCCCACCAGGGGCCCACGAGACAGGGGGCACGCCCTACAGGGGGCACGCCCTCCTCTCTTGTGGCCTGGTGCTTGGCCCTCCTGCAGTGTTTTCAGTGCCTAAAATCCTCAAATATTCTAGAAAAAATCATACTAGATTTGCAGGGCATTTGGAGCACTTTTATTTTCGGACTATTTTTTTAATGCACGGATAATTCAGAAAACAGACGGATGATATTATTTTTGCTTTATTTATTCTAGATAATAGAAAGTAAAAAGAGGGTACAGAAGGTTGTGCCTTCTAGTTTCATCCATCTCGTGGTCATCAAAATGAACCCACTAACAAGCTTGATCAAGTCTTGTTAACAAACTCATTCCGAATAGCACGGAACCGGAGAAATTTCGAATAACACTAAGTTACCTTAACGGGGATATGAAAATCCCCAACAATAAGAATATCATACTTTTTCTTGATAGTAGGGAGAGGAAATTTAAAACCTCCAAAAATGATAGTTGGAACTTTTTCAATAGAATTGATGCTATGGACTTGAGATTGTTTCCTTCGAAAATGTACCGTATGCTCATTACTATTAACATGAAAAGTGACATTGCCTTTGTTGCAATCAATAACAGCCCCTGCAGTATTAAGAAAAGGTCTACCAAGGATAATAGACATGCTATCGTCCTCGGGAATATCAAGAATAACAAAGTCTGTTAAGATAGTGACATTTGCAACCACAACAGGCACATCCTCACAAATACCGACAGGTATAGCAGTTGATTTATCAACCATTTGCAAAGATATTTCAGTAGGTGTCAACTTATTCAATTCAAGTCTATGATATAAAGAGAGAGGCATAACACTAACACCGGCTCCAAGATCACATAAAGCAGTTCTAACATAATTTCTTTTATTGGAGCATGGTATAGTTGGCACACCCGTATCTCCAAGTTTCTTTGGTACTCCACCTTTAAAAGTGTAATTAGCAAGCATGGTGGAAATCTTAGTTTCTGGTATCTTTCTTTTATTTGTGATGATATCCTTCATATACTTAGCATAAGGATTTACTTTAAGCATATCAGTTAAGCGCATACGTAAGAAAATAGGTCTAATCATTTCAGGAAAGCGCTCAAAATCCTCATCATCCTTTGACTTGGATGGTTTAGGAAGAAAGGGCATGGGTTTCTGAACCCATGGTTCTCTTTCTTTACCGTGCTTCCTAGCAACAAAATCTCTCTTATCATAATGTTGATTCTTTGATTGTGGGTTATCAAGATCAACAGTTGGTTCAATCTCTACATCATTTTCTTTGCTAGGTTGAGCATCAACATGAACATTATCATTAACATTATCGCTAGGTTCATGTTCATCACCTGATTGTGTTTCAGCATCAGAAATAGAAATATCATTGGGATTCTCAGGTGTGTCTACAGTAGGTTCACTAGAAGCATGCAAAGTTCTATTGTTTTTCCTCTTCTTCTTTTTAGAAGAACTAGGTGCCTCTAAATTATTTCTCTGCGAATCTTGCTCGATTCTCTTAGGGTGGCCTTCAGGATACAAAGGTTCCTGAGTCATTCTACCAGTTCTAGTAGCCACTCTAACAGCAAAGTCATTTTTATTATTTAATTCATCAAGCAAATCATTTTGAGCTTTGAGTACTTGCTTAGCTTGAGTAGCAACCATATAAGCATATTTGCTAACACGGTGAAGTTCATCTTTAACTCTAGCCAGATTATCACCTATGCGTCCTATCTCGAAAGCATTATTCTTTAACTCTCTACCAACATAAGCATTAAAACTTTCTTGTCTAGCCATAAAGTCATCAAATTCATCTGAGCATGGGCTATGAAATTTAGTAGAGGGTATTTCAACTTTATCATATCTATAGAGAGAATTTACCTTTACTACATGTGTCGGGTTATCAAGATAATGTGGTTCTTCAGGCGGTAAATTAAGACCATGTATTTCTTCAATAGGAGGTAAATTCTTAACATCCTCAGCTTTAATACCTTTTTCTTTCATTGATTTCTTTGCCTCTTGCATATCTTCTGGACTGAGAAATAAAACACCTCTTCTTCGGAGTGGGTTTAGGAATAGGCTCAGGAGTTGGCTCAATTGGTTCAGGAATTACTTCAGGAACTGGCTCAAGAAGAGTCCAATTATTTTCATTAGTCAACATATTATTCAATAGTATTTCAGCTTCGTCGACTGTTCTTTCCCTGAAAACACAACCAGCACAACAATCCAAGTAGTCCTTGGAAGCATCGGTTAGTCCATTGTAAAAGATAACAAGTATTTCATTTTTGTTAAGAGGATGATCAGGCAAAGCATTAAGTAACCGGAGAAGCCTCCCCCAAGCTTGTGGGAGACTCTCTTCTTTGATTTGCACAAAATTATATATTTCCCGCAGGGCAGCTTGTTTCTTATGAGCAGGGAAATATTTAGCAGAGAAATAATAAATCATATCCTTGGGACTACGCACACAACCAGGAGCAAGAGAATTATACCAAGTCTTAGCATCACCCTTTAATGAGAACAGAAATATCTTAAGGATATATAAATAGCGAGAGTGCGAGACTTCTCATCATTAGTAAACAAGGTGGCTATATCATTCAACTTGGTAAGATGTGCCACAACAGTTTCAGATTCAAGGCCATAAAAAGGATCAGATTCAACTAAAGTAATAATATCAGGATCAACAGAGAATTCATAATCCTTATCAGTACCACAGATAGGTGATGTAGCAAAAGCAGGATCGGGTTTCATTCTAGCATTAAGAGACTGTCGCTTCCATTTAGCTAATAATTTCTTAAGATCATTTCTATCATTGCAAGCAAGGATTTCCAAAGCAGCTTTTTCATTAATAACATAACCCTTAGGAACAACAGGTAAAACATAATCATTGGGGGAACCTTCATCATCACTATCATCAGTAATAGGATCTTCAGTAATTTCATCCCCCCTAACTCTAGCAAGTTGTTCATCTAGAAATTCACCTAATGGAAAAGTAGTATCACGCACAAAAGTAGTTTCATCATGCATAGCAGAAGTGGCATCATCAACAACACGCGACATATCAGAATTCATAGCAGTAGCACATTTAGGTGTCGCAAGCTTACTAATAACGGAACGAGAATCTAGTGCAGAGCTAGATGGCAGTTCCTTACCTCCCCTCGTAGTTGAGGGAAAAATCTTGGTCTTAGCGTCTTTCAAGTTCTTCATAGTGATCAACAGATATAAATCCCAAGTGACTCAGAGAATAGAGCTATGCTCCCCGGCAACGGCGCCAGAAATTGATCTTGATAGCCCACAAGTATAGGGGATCGCAACAGCTTTCGAGGGTAGAGTATTCAACCCAAATTTATTGATTCGACACAAGGGGAGCCAAAGAATATTCTTGAGTATTAGCAGTTGAGTTGTCAATTCAACCACACCTGGATAACTTAGTATCTGCAGCAAAGTGTTTAGTAGCAAAAGTGGTATGATAATAAAGGTAACAGTAGCAAAAGTAAAGATAAATGTTTTTGGGTTTTTGTAATAGTTGTAACAGTAGCAACGGAAAAGTAAATAAGCGAAGAACTATATGTGAAAAGCTCGTAGGCAATGGATCAGTGATGGATAATTATGCCGGATGCGATTCCTCATGCAATAGTTATAACATAGGGTGATATAGAACTAGCTCCAATTCATCAATGTAATGTAGGCATGTATTCCGTAAATAGTCATACGTGCTTATGGAAAAGAGACATCTTTTGTCCTACCCTCCCGTGGCAGCGGGGTCCATACGGAAACTAAGGGATATTAAGGCCTCCTTTTAATAGAGAACCGGAACAAAGCATTAGCACAGAGTGAATACATGAACTCCTCAAACTACGGTCATCACCGAGAAGTATCCCGATTATTGTCACTTCGGGGTTGTCGGATCATAACACATAATAGGTGACTATAGACTTGCAAGATAGGATCAAGAACACACATATATTCATGGAAACATAATAGGTTCAGATCTGAAATCATGGCACTCGGGCCCTAGTGACAAGCATTAAGCATAGCAAAGTCATAGCAACATCAATCTCAGAACATAGTGGATACTAGGGATCAAACCCTAACAAAACTAACTTGATTACATGGTAAATCTCATCCAACCCATCACCGTCCAGCAAGCCTACGATGGAATTACTCACGCACGGCGGTGAGCATCATGAAATTGGTGATGGAGGATGGTTGATGATGACGACAGTGACAAATCCCCCTCTCCGAAGCCCCGAACGGACTCCAGATCAGCCCTCCCGAGAGAGATTAGGTCTTGGCGGCGGCTCCGTGTCATGAAACGCGATGAAACTTTCTCTCTGATTTTTTTTCTCCCTGAGACGGAATATATTGAGTTGGAGTTGAGGTCAGAGGAGGTCCAGGGGGCCCACGAGATAGGGGGGGCGCCCTAGGGGGCGCGCCCCCCTGTCTCGTGGACAGGCCCTGGGCCCCCTGGTGTATTTCTTTCGCCCAATTATTCTTATAAATTCCAAAAGGTGCCTCCGTGGATTTCCAGGACATTCCGAGAACTTTTATTTTCTACACATAAATATTTGCTGAAAATAGCGTCAGTCCGGGTTAGTTTCATTCAAATCATGCAAGTTAGAGTCCAAAACAAGGGCAAAAGTGTTTGGAAAAGTAGATATGTTGGAGACGTATTAGCAGGTCAGTAATGGAGTTTGATCATGTAGTACTTAGTTATTCCATTTCCATCCCATAATTTCTCTGCTGCCCACTGTCTTATATATAGGTCTGAGTCGGTGACAACGAAGATTGGCTTGCATACCTCCTCCGGATACCACCATCATTTTGCACAACATCCACAATAGTGTGGCCATTCCGGTAGACCCCTTCTCCACCATTGGGATCGGCCTTCCGGACTGGCTGGGCTTGAATATGTATGATGTTGCCTACATGAGATTGAAGAAGATAGCAATTGTGGCCCCGCCGACAAAGCGACGCGGCTACGACAATTACTATCTCATCGAGGGTTCGACATAAGGATTGCCATCAATGCAAGATGCAGTAACGGCAGAGGCTGGCGCATGTTGGCGGCGGCAGATTTGTACCCCTACACGTTCGAAGACGCCGTGCGCCATTTAGGCCGCATCTTTGCGGTGACAAGCCAGGGGACTTGTTTCATCTGGTTGCCATCCTACGGTACGGGAGATTACAAACGGAATGCACAAACCATCATTTGCATCCCTAACGGTACTCCATTATTTTGCAGGGACCAGTCATCCCCGATCAAAATAAGATCGCCGATCCTGGATGTGCATTTGCATCCGTGATTCGGTCTAACCTGGAACCTTGTAGTTGACTTTGGCATATTGGGATCAACTATCTTAGCAGTCGTTACCCATGGTACCACTGATGTGCAACACGGTCACACAATCTACCATGATCGGACCGTCACCATCTACTCAGGTATTCCATATTTTAACCCTCTCGCCTTCTCTTTCATTGTTGTACTAGTAGTATACTTAGTAGTACTAGTAGGAGTACTTTTTACCTTGGAGGACGCGTATAGCTAGCTAGGCCCTTGAAGACTTGAACCCACTAGCTGCCACCATTTTTGTTTTTCCATGTCTTACTATCTCATCCATGTAGCCAAGAGTGGCTATATATAATAAGCCAGTTATTTTACTTCCTCTATACCAGAGTAGTACTATTTGCTGCACAGTATTACTGACCGCCATATTTGAGCACAACATTATTATGCATGGACCTTGACTATGTACGTAACCATGTGTCCAGATCTGGAATGCCGCGTGTACCAGATGAACGGCGCCGAGTTCGACCCCTGTGATGCTACGTGGGTGCCGAGGAACACTCTTGGAGAGTACTCGCTTTTCATTGGGGACAGCTACCCCATTGTGAAGCGGATGCCACCTTCCGTGCACGACACAGAAGGCCTTCCGTTCATGAAGCATGGTTGTGTCTTCAGTGCGCACCGCCGGATGAACGACATGCTGGGACACGATGTCCCTGATTTATGCCGCTTCAGCTTGGATGAGTCTCCATCGTGTGGAACCGGACTAGAAAGCTACGACAATGATTCCCGTTTCCCACCGCTATGGATCGTGCCATCCATGAAGAACACCTGGGACTGGAACCTAGAGGAGGACATGTAGCCCATCTATAACGTGTAAGTGGAGTACGGTAATTGTGAACGGTAGCGCTGTGAATATATGTAGACTAGTCGTGCACAAATTTATCACATGAATTGGAGATGAACTTGTGTGGCATACTGGCATTTGTCCTTTAGAATTTATTACTAGTAAATGTGTTATGTGTACATGCAACTTGTGTGGTTGTTGCATGGGCTCCAACACGCTCTTTGAGAAAAAAAAGGTGGCACAACTTTGGATATACGTGACGTGGCGGCATCATACAGTAGCATCATTCGCTATAGTTGTAGTACACTCCTACTAGGACGACAACACCTATAAAACCTTGCGCTTGGCTCTTTGCCTCTTCGGGAGGTTCAACAGTTCGTACTCGTGTGAACCTTGCACTTGGCTCTTCGCCTCTTCGGAAGGTCCAACAATGATGATACTACAATACAATATGCTTCTGGCAATCTGACACTGATTGAACTGCTGCACGTCCATCGTGAGGGTGAGGGCGAGGGCGAGGGAGAGGGATAGGGAGAGGGCGCTGTAGTCAAAACCCTCTCCTCGTCCTAAGAACCACCGCGCGCGTGGGCGAGGGAGAGGCGTAGTAAGCAAGCTTCTCCTCGTTCGGTGAGTTGACGGGACACATCAAAGCAGTACTAGTACTAGTAGTAGTCCATACTGTGTCCTTTCCGATTAATATGGCTTAATTTGAAACGAGAAAAATACACTGGCAGTCAACGTATGTAACAATACGCTCTTTACGGTCACTATATATATAGTTTTGCGTCGATTATACGATCACTAGCTCATCGCAGAGCACCGTATTGCACCCTACTGACCAGCCAGATAGTCGACGTGGCACTTTGTTGACTGGTTAAATTGTCACCTGGTTTCTGGGTCCCACCTGTCAGTTGGCAGAGCAAAGAAATCAGTTAAACAAAACTTTACATAGGCGCGACACGAGTCCAACCCTTGCGCCCGAACCACCCTGGCTGTGTATGTGAGTGCATGCACGTGTCCTCCCTCGGTCTTCCAACAAAGAGTGTAAATCGGCTATAAAACAAAGAGTGTAGTACATGATGTACATCTACACTTCCAATGCATTTAGCCTTTAATCTAAATCGATATTGATTGACTAATGCACCAACTTGTGCTGTAGGTATAGGCTACATGTCTATCCTTAATTACAGCATGCAACGGCCTTCATTTAATATTCTTATCTCAATGGTCGCATGCACACATAAGTCTGCTACTTTTGGGCATTAATTATACCCTGGTCAATGTGTAAATCTCTAAATGTACAGTCTTTCACAGACGTAGGGAGTAGGTTGAGCACTTGAGCGTGAGCGTGTGTGTTGTGTCGTGTGCTGTGTGCCGCATGGGTGCGTGAGTGTTGCGTGCATCCATGTGGAGTACGTGTGAGTGTTGCATGTTGCATGCATGCATGCATGGGGCTTACTCCCTCCCATTGACATGTTCATATTTCAAGCTTCCTCTGTTCCCTCCATATGGTGATACTCCCTCTGTTCCCAAATAGTACGGAGTAAAAGCCTCCCTCTGTTCCCAAATACGGAGTATTCGTCTTTCTACAGATTTCAACAAGTGACTAGGTACGGAGAAAAATGGGTGAAGTGAGCGTAGAGGCATAGGGATACTGTAGAAAGGAAGTCCTCACGATCCATTATTCCCCATCTCGGTCAGCGAGAACTATTCAACTAGTCTTCGTAGTGAAGTGACAATACACGCTGCAGCAGATGGGACACGTAATTAATAAGCTGAACCAGCGTGTTGGTGTTACTAAATCAGCCTTACCCAGTACTGCCATCATGTTTGCCAGTAGAGCACGCTTCCGCACATACGCCTACGCACCTTTGTCCTCCATTAACTGACATATGGTCCCTCTTGTGGTAGACCCACATGTCATCGGTGTAACTATTTACACTCCGAATGATGATGCCTATATCCTGGTAGTAGTACTAGTAGAATTGAGATTTAATGCACTTTATTCCCCGTCTTCCACTCTTCTTCCTCCTCTCTTCCTCTTCCTCCTCTCTTCCCCATCGTCGGCCGCACACCATTTACCCCCGCTCACTGCTCGCCCGCCCACGCCATCTTCCTTGGTAGCTCGCATGTACCATATCCCCCTGCTCATTGCTCGGCCACACGAGGAGAAGCTTCTTCGCTCACCCACCCGAAAACCCCACTAGCAGAACCGACTGACACGCAGAGCCGCGATTGGAATTCCCTCCCCGATGTTCTCTTGGAGCAGATCTGTAGTCGTATGGACCTACTCAGCACCGTCCGTTTGGCCGCATGCTCGGTGTCTTTGTACTGTCTACTCATCTGCAACCGGCCGGCTCTTTTCAAGACACCCTACTTGCCGATGCCCGATCCTCGCAGGTGGCCTAGACACCAACTTGACGATCCTACGGAGGTTGCCGTGGTGCCCCTCGACATGCTACCACTACCCGTCCACATGTCCTTCATGCGCGTCCACTACTGGGCGGGCATGAAGGCCAACTGGATCGTCCTCATCCACCACACCGGTAGTTCGTGGCGTCTCGTGGATATCTACACCCAGCGAGAGATCACCCTTCCATCGTTGGATACCGCCGCCATCGAGCCTCGCGGCCCGCCGGACACTCCTTCCTACTACGCACGAGACGCGCAAGCTTTTGGCTCGACCTCTGTTTGTAGAAAGTTGTAATCTGCGAAGTGCCCACACCATCAGAAGACTACATGGATTACAAGCTCATTGCCTTGTTCAACATGGGATTAGTCTATCTGGAATCCGGTCGCCATACATGGTTATGGCTCATCATCAATCCTGTTGAGGCAACATTTCTGTCTGATGCTATAGTGCATGATGGCATCATTTACGCGGTCAACGCACTGATTGGCTGCCTATACTGGTGGAATATATCGTCGTGTAATTGTTCTATCTCATCTCATCTTTACCTTATGAATATGACTGCCTGTTCATTTGTTACAAATTTAGAATGCATACCATGTCTATAACCACATCATTGCTATATGTTCCTCTCATTTCCTAGATTTTTATGACAACACATGTTATTGTTAGAGTTGATATGAGAACAATTGGCATCTAATGATTGTTAGAATACATATTATGAGCATAACATCATGATTGCTATATGTTACTCTCGTTTACAAGATTTTTATAACAACGCATGTTATTGCTTAGAGTTGATCTGAGAATAGTAGTAGTAAGTGCTATGGTAGAATATGAGTAGGCGCTATCGTAGATGTTTTCCTCTCATTGTTACATGATGTTTGAACCATGACATGTTGCTAGAATATGAAAGCCATTGGCTTATTTTTTTTTAACTTGGGGTATGATTATGACCACGGCATTGCAATTCTCTGTCTATGATATGTGTCACTATTATAATGATCTTAATTCCACACATACTCTGAACATGATTGTTTATTTTTGTCCTTTTGGTCTCCAATTTGAATTGTTGCAGCAGACGCAAATGCGCTGGCCTTCATGATTCCAGGACCTAGAATCATACCAGCCGATGGGTGCTGGTTTATCGCTCGTTCAGCTGACAGTGGTCATTTGATGCTCATTTGCACGTACCAAATTGACCAAACCATTACATCAAACCACATGCAGTACAATGCGTGGGGCGTTCGTGACATTGATGGCTATGGCTGCTTTGTGTTTGAGAAAGATCCCAGCTCCATTGGGCCAGGCGTATTCAACTGGAGGGGGGTTTATAGCCTCGGCAACCACTCCTTGTTCCTCGGGCTCAATTATCCGATCATCCAACCAATCATCGATCATATCACCGGTGATGATTACTGTGCTATGCAACTTCCATTCGCGAGGGGGGCTGTGTTTACACATCATACCATGGGTTTCATGAATCACCATATTCGGAGATTCGTCGACATAGCTTGTTACCAGATAATCTTCAGTGTGTGAAAGGCATCAAGCTTCCATGCGATGGATGGTTTTTGCAAACCCGACATGCGGCGATGTGGTTCATGCCAATAGCAAATATGCACAAATTGATTCGTGCTGATATCTAGACTGAGCCATGCATTCTGCTGCTGTAGCACGACCCTCTTTTGTTGGATATTATGTATTGTTGTTAGTTTGAAGCACTCCTCTAGTTTGAAGGATAGATACCTTCCTGGGATCAAGTCCATCCTAACTCACCTGCGTAGGATGTACTAATAATGATGATGGAGATGTTGTGCAGAAGCCATATATATATATATATATATATATATATATATATATATATATATATATATATAAGTTAGGCTTCAAGTGCGTACTTGTTAATTAAACCTATGTATAAATTGTGACACTAAATACGACTAGTAAGTAGTATAGTAGCAGTATACGTCGGTAAAATTATTCATCATGTCCACACATTAAATTGATGTGACAACACGCTGCGCGTGAGGTGACACGAGAATCCCGGCGGCGTGTTCGGGTATTCTGGACTTCAGATTTGGAGTACCACTTATCTGTCGTAATCTTTCATCATTCACTTAAAACAGTCAATTGATCATACATTGAGTACCATATAACTAGAATTACCGATGCAAGTCGAAGAAGGATTGGCCGGTGCTGCCGGCTGGCGTCAAGTTCGATCCCACGAATCAGGAGCTGATCGAGCACCTTGAGGCCAAAGTGAGTGCTGACAACGCGAGATTTCAGTCTCTCATCGATTTGTTCATACCAACCATCGACAGCGAGCACGGCATATGCTACACCCAACCTGAGAAATGTCCAGGTAAGACACCGATCGGCTGTCTACTTGCACAAACATATTCCTTTCTTTATAGCTCTATTTTTCTTCTTAGACGCAGACCTCGTGAAGCAATTACAATTTGACAGTTAATAAAAAGTGAAACAAGTGACTGCAACATGCCAAAGATGTTATGAAAATGCCAACTAGGTACACTAAAACATGTATTCCACAATACTGCAGGTATCACACTGAGTGGCCTAAGGAAGCATTTCTTCCAGCGCAATTCCAGGGCGTTCAAAAGGGGCACATGGACGCGTCGCAAGATACGGTCAAAGTGCGGCATGCACGCGATGTGGCACAAGACCGGCAATACCTTGCCGGTGATGGTCAACGGCCGGCAGACGGGCAGCAAAAAAGGTTCTGGTGCTGCACACCAACAAGAACTTCGACCGGCAGAGGACCAACTGGGTGATGCACCAGTACCACCTCGGGGACCTGGAGCAAGAGAAGGAGCGAGAGCTGGTCCTCTGCAAGATTTTCTACCAGACGAACACTAGGGCCAGGAGTAAAAAGATTATAAGTTAGTTTGGTATTGGTAGTTGTACTACCTTGTCGTCCGCAAGTTGGTATTGTTGTTAACGATCTTTTGGTATGAACTTGCATTTGCTTCCACCATCATGCCGAGGGTCGACATGGATATAAAGCTGAATCATTTGTTTCAACACGAATTCTCAGGCACCTGATTTTTATTTGATGGGTAGCATAAGCACCCACCGTTCGAATTCCCAGTTCTCCAATTTTTTTGAAACAAGTGCATGCACTTATTATCACGATAAAAAAATATCCGTGCTGCATCCCAGTTATCAGTCTGTGCTTGCAGAATTCTCTCGTTTATTGAGCATGTATATTGTTTTTTCAGGTCGAGCAAGTTTCAACTGGGCTGTAGACTGCCCAGGGTTGGTTTTGTTTTTACAGGCCCAGCCCATGACGACAGTGGGGCACAAAGATCCAGCAGGTATCTATTGGCCTCTGGCCCGCCAGCGTTAGTTATATTTTGTCTTACAACATCCGCATGCAGTTTTTTTACTGAATCAAACACACAACCCAGTTCTATTTTCCTCTTGAAACGCATGTCCTACATATGTTTTCTAATCTCTACCTATACTTTTACTAGTTCATATACACGTATAATTATATTGAAAACACATAAAATTCCCTTTTCATATTTACATCCTTATTTTTGTTGTTTTTTCCCACCCAGCGCTGATTTTTTTACCACTGGTTTTCCCTTAAACCAACTCAATTGTCCCACGTCTTATTTGCTTACAAAAACAAAACGATTTTTTTGGCAAATGAATAAGTTCTTAAAAAATTGTTTATTATTTTGGGATTACAACAGTTTGGACTCCACTGAAAGATGCAAAATAAGGTTGAACTTTTTGACTGTGGTCCTGGGCAGAAAATGGGCTATAATAAATTACTTAAGAATTAGCAAATGGGCTGCAAATTATAAAAATAGAAAATGGGCTGCAAATTATAAAAAATAGCAAATGGGCTTTATGTTGTCTACCACAGATTTGGAGGTTGACTTGTGGGCCTACTAAGTTCATGCGTACACAAGGTTTCTTAAAAAAAGAAACTTAGTCAACAATCGACTCTACCAGCGTCAGACCGTTAGATGTCAATCTAACGGCAATCGTGCTTCTTCAGTCTCTGATCTTCCTGCCCCAGCCGCCCAAACCAGCGCTGTCGGAACCTCCTGCTCCCACCTCCCATGGCCGGCAGTGCTGCCGGGCAGGCCTCACGGCCCCATCATACTCGCATCCCTGGCATGTCTATCCCTCTACTCACCCACACCTCTTGTTATTTTCCGGCGACGCTAGCCGAACCAGTCAACCCTCGTACTCTCCACCGCGTGGGTAGCCACTACCGTGTCTTCGCCAGCTCCATGTCGTTCCCTTCGTAGGCCTTGCCGTCGTCCACCGCCCTGGTGCTCTCGGCACGGTGTGGTCAACGATGTCCATCCAACGGCCGTAGTAGTGCTTCTTCAACCTCTGGTCTTCTTGCCACAGCCGCCCAAAGCAACGCCGGTCGTGCTGCATGCTCCTGCCTCCCGTGGCCGGCTGTGCTACCGTGGAGGCCTCACCGCCCCCATACTACTCCCACCGCTGGCCAGGCCATCCCTCCACTCACCCACTCCCCCTGTTATTCTGCAGCGACGGCAGCCTCACACCAAAGCCAAACCAGTGAACCCTCATACTCCTCTCCAGTCCACTGCCGCGTCTTCCCGGCTCTGCGTCGTCCCCTTCCTAGGCCTCGCCGTCGTTCACCGCCCTGGTGCTCTCGGCGTGGCGTGGTCAATGTGGTCAATGACCGACTTCCATCGGAAGAGTACTGTACGTGGAGAGGCTGACAGCTAGGTCCACGGCAGCCGCAAGGAAGTGCCTCCTTATTACGCGCAAAATAATTATTCCTCCACCTGACAGCAGGGACCCACCGGACGGGCCACCAGTATTTCGCGGAAAAAACATTTCCCCCTGACTGTTGTGACCCACCGGACGGGCCACCATATTTCGCGAAAAAAACGTTTGCCCCTGACTACTGGGACCCACCGGACGGACCATCGTATTTCGCGAAAAAACGTTCCCCCCGCTGTCAGCTCGGACCCACCGGAAGTGGAAGTGCGTCCGGGCAAAAAAAAAACGATTCGCCCCCCTGACTGCTGGGACCCACCAGCTACATCTTCGCACGCAAGGAAGTGCGTCCGGGCAAAAAAACAAAACGATTTGCCCCCCTAACTGCTGGGACCCACTAGCTACATCTTTGCAGGCAAGGAAGTACCTGACAGTCGGGACCCACCTGGTCGAAGCGTGCGTAGCGTTGTCATTCTGGTAGCGACTATGTACGTACATACTGGTCGATGTAGAGGCGCGCACGTGTCGTAGTAGAGGCGCGCACGTGTCGTAGTAGAGGCGCGCACGTACCATGTACACGTACGTACAGCGGCGAGGGTGCAGGAAAGAAAATACGGCCACGTACGTACATACGGGCAGGGTCTCGAATGCCTACTCGCGCATACATACATGGCTGGGTCGGAATGGAGAAACAGCGTTGTCGTCGTGTTCATGGGGAGCCAGCTGGCTGGGTCGGAACGGAATGCGTGGTCGTGTTCATCGGGAGGGCTTGGACGGAATAGGCGATGGAAACGAGGCCTGGCGTACCGCACAACGGAGGAAACAGACCTCCTACGTTCGGAACGGGGTCCTGTTGATCGGGAGGGGTGTGGTGTACTGCAAAACGGAGGAAACGGACCTCCTACGGTCGAAACGGGGGTCCTGTTAATCGGGAGGGGTGTGGTGTACCGCAAAACAGACAAAACCGACCTCCTACAGTCGAAACGGGGGTCCTGTTGATCGGGAGGGGTGTGGTGTACCGCAAAACGGACGAAACGGCCTTGTGTTGGAGCGCTACGGTCAAAACGGGGGTCCTGTTCATTGGGAGGGGTGTGGCGTACCGCAAAACGGGACTCCACGGGATACTGTTCATCTCCACCGTCGACCTCCTCCAGCCTCCATGGGCTACCGTCGACCTCCTCCAGCCTCCACGGGCTCATGTTCATCCAGCATCCATCGCGCGCTACTCCACCAGCTAGTGTTCAACCACCCCTCCACGGGCACCCCTCCACCATCTACTGTTCATCCAGCCCTCCACACCCCGGGGTCCTGTTCAACCACCCCTCCATGGCCACCCCTCCACCGTCTACTCTTCATCCAGCCCTCCACACCAGGGGTCCTGTTCATCCAGAGGCAACACCACCGCTCACTGTTCATCCCAACCCCCCCCCCCCCGAAATGCTCACTGTTCATCCCAGAGGCAGCATCGATCGGCTTCAGTTAGCAGTAGTAGCGAAGGAATCGCTCGATCGGGTTCAGTTAATAGCCATCGATCGATCGCTCGAGTTCAGTAACGTGTAGCCTGCCGTGCAATCGCTCGGGTTCAGTTAGAGCCCAACGCCTCACTCGGGTTCAGTAAAAGCCATCGCCTCGGACACACGCACGTACGTGTATGAGAGAAACACGCATCGCTCGGCCCCCGACCTCCCACCGTAACCGGCAACTCCCCAAATTGTCCTCCCCCTCGCTTCTACCACGATTTTTTTCTGTCATGGACGGCCCAAAGAATGTCATGCAGCTGCGTCTCCGGCCCGCCTAGGACGAAAAGCCCATTTTCTGTCATGATTTTTTGTCATAGAAGTAGGAGCCCACCACATCTATGATGATATCGGGTTTTGTCACAATTATCATCATAGAAGTGTCATATGTATGATAGGAAAAAAATTCGTTCGGCCCAAAATGTCACAGATGTGTCTTTTTTTGTAGTGCATCCCATCGATATTTCCTAGCACACCAAGACACTGGTTGATTTTTTCAAGGAGAAGAAGCTCCTTCTTAAGAGTATACCTTATGCAAGGACTTTGATATCCTCGATGATGGTTCCCCACCTGAACTTGTTAGTGTTTTATTATAAGACTACTACATGGTCATGCTTGTCTGAGATAGCGTGTTCACATATGTGTAGCAGAACCAGCTCATGTTTTGGAGCTTGCTATCGTAGTTCATTTCCCGAGAATCTCGCAACGTCATCTTGTCGATTTGTGTTGCAAACTTTCATTGTTCCTTCCAGACTTGACGAGTCTAGAATATCCTGACACCAACCAGATCTGAATCTCAGGCAGATGTGATGGTTGGAGCATTTTCCAAGAACTATAATATTGGTCTCTCGATAACCGTTAAAGTGGATGTCGTGGCCAACACACCCAGCCAGAAGACCTATTATTGTAGTATCTCGATTGAAGAAAGTTGACCACCTCCCCATGAGGATTTTGTAGGATTTACCTCCGTAGTTAATCCTTATAGATTCTTGTGCTCCCGAAGTCCGACCTTTTACTTGATGATTCTAGGTACCAAACCATTTTAATAAATGGGTTGCGCTAGCACATCAAGGAGAACATTAGAAGCAGAGTGCTAAATGTCTCTCGGTCGATCATCCCGATTTTGTCCCCCTGGCCTCGCTAAGGTGAAATCTGAGAAGGTGTTATCCTCTTTTGCATCTGCATCATCCATCACCATTCATCATGGTAGTAAGTTGTGTTGCCAGGATCCTTGACACGGATATTGGTAAAACCTTGATGAATATGGAAATGCTCAAGTTCTTGAGAGCACGCGCAAGTGCTAGGTTTTATCGTCGGCATTAATTGCATAGTGCTCTCAGTTTCCTCGGTCATGCTATAACCCTTTCAAACAGTGGATTCACTCTCTACTGATGGGGTTCCTCCCCAGTTACCAGAATCATTCCCAGCATTTGCATTTCGTTCCCAGCTTGCACCGCCAATGTGCCATTCTACCATGGGTTCCATCCATTTCCGATGATAAGCTAAAATCATTCCTTGTATTGTCTTCAACAAGGTAATCCACATCATCCATTCTAGTCTGGCATGCCATTCCTTCGCACTCCGCCAAACGATTGCTGTGATTTGCCTTAGGCTGATATAAAGAGTCTCAATGATCTCTATATCAAAGGTAATTCTTTTTGCCACTTAAGGTAATAATTCTACGAATCACCCTCCTCCAAGATGTCTCGCTATGGTATCATGGCAACTCAAATTCTCGCTACATTGACAACCGCTCACCACCCTTGTAGGTGTGGAATTGTTATCTACCTAGTGAACCCTCGTCATTTGTTGCACTCCATCCCTTCGGATGTATGCCTCATGTCTCAGCTCGAGAGATGTTTCTATGTCTCATTTCGTGAGTTAATATTATGATCACTAAGATGATCCATCCATGTAGACATGTTTCACTCCTTTGTCCTCGCGTTGCATGAAGATCTCGAAAGCAAAGACGTCAAGATCAATTTGAGTCAATAAATCAACAACCTCGAGAAGACAATTGGATCATGAAGTTTGTGATATTTAGTGTCCCCTTTGTCTTCTTACCTCACGTCTTGAATCTCGGGATGAGATTCTTGTTTAGTGGGGGTGAGTTGTCACATCCTAGTTCTGGTCTGACCTAGCCTAGCTTCCTTGTGAGCATCATGTTTAAATTCAAATGAAATTTGAATTGAGGAATTCTCAAAGCCTTAGAAACCTTCTAAAAATAATCAACATTTAAAACTCATCAAATGAGTCCAAGAAAATGTTCCTGTTATTCTGTGAACATATTGGTAAGAGGTAAAATTCAAACCAATATTTTTGGAATCACAAAAATATTTATTTTGGGCCCTTTTGAATTAAATCAATGACATATTTGAGTTGGAATTATTTCTATTATATAAGAAATAAAGTTCAAATATTTTTTGTAAGTCGCATGTGACCTTGGGCTAGTTCTGAGCTCACATAACAATTTAAAGAAAGTTTTAAAAAATGATTTGATGTTATAAATCAAATAAAAACAAAATGCAAAGAAATAGAAAACTAAAACAGAAAATAAAAGAGAGGGAGAGAAAGAACTGGGCACTTAACTGGCGGCCCAGCAGAGGCCCAGCCCACTAGCCTCTGCCAGTCCTCACTTACCTCCCACCAGGAGGACAGCGCGTGTGGCCACCGCGCGCGAGCACGCGCCTCGCCACCTCCTGCTTGCCGCCGAGCCCCTGGACGCGTGGATGAACGCCTCGGTGTCGTCCCGATCCGCCCGACCGCTCTCACTCTCCCCCTGCTCTATCCCTTGCCATTCCCCCACCTCACCGAACGCGCCCGCCGCCGCCGATGAGCACCACTTCGGCCATCGCCTCTTCCTCGTCCCCTCGAGCAGTCCAGAAGCTCCGCCTCGTCGCCCTAGCCCTTTTCACCGAGCCACGCGGCACCGAAAGCCCCCGAACGACCTCACCGAGCTCGTCTTCAACCTCCGGCCGCCCAGATCCCCGGCGACCCTGCGCTGCCTCCGACGCATCCCCGGCCTCGTCTCCGCCTCAGTTGGAACCGCTGTGAGCTCCTGCTACTTCTCCTTTGCTCGCCCCCTCCATTCCCGTTCCCTAGCTCTGTTCCCACCACGGCCGAAGCTTGCCGCCGCCGTGCCTCGTCACCATCATGGCCAGAGCCACAATGGCTCTAAGTCGAGCACACTGCCGTGCTCCACACCTCACCAGGAGCACGTAGCACACACCAGCGCCTCCCCTAGTGCACTGCAACGCCGAACCCGTCATTGTCCGAACTCCAGCGGCCGCAAAAGAGCTCGCTGCCGTTGACTCCGTCCACCCCCGCTCGAACCACGGCCACCCACAGATGCACCTCGCTTCCCTCTTTCAAAAGCTCCCTTCCACGCGTCAAACGATGGCCTGTAGGTGAAACCCGAGCCACTCCAGTGTGCCTCCGCCGTGTTTTGGTCGCCACCGGCGTAACTCCGGCGAAGGTGACATGGCAGATTAGTTTAGGGTTAATGACGCACTTAGTCAATCACTAGTGACACTGACAACAGAGCCCCACTGACTAATTAGACTTAGATTAGTTTATGCTTAGTATTAACTAATCAAAGTGGCCCCACGCGTGAGCATTGACCATGCTGACGTGTCCATTGACTGGGTCCACATGTCAATGACCCTAACTAGCACCGTGACACTGACCAGTGGGACCCACTGGTCAGGTTTGACCTGGACCGTCCCCGTTGACTGCTGATGTCACCCTGGCGCAATAAATCATTTACTAGATTTATTCTTATATAGGAAATTCTAGAAAATGCTACAAACTTCAATAAATCATAGAAAATTATCTATAACTCCAAATTAAATAAGTTATATATGAAAAATGATCAGAAAAATCCAATCTATCCATGCGCTGGTTTCATGCATGTTAAAGCAACTTAAGCCTGCTGTTTATACCAAAACATGATAATGCACTTTATAAGGTCATAGTTTGAGTTTGAACTTGAACCTTGGGTTCAAAATAACTCAAACCCATCTGGTTGTAATTGCATTAGGCCAACGCATTCATTTTGCCATGTCATGATCATGCATCATATTGTGCATTGCATTGATTGTGTCTTTTCCTATTTGCCGGTATTTGTCCCCTTTGGATAGACGTGGTACCGACGATGAGTTCGATGACACCAATCTTCAGAAGTGTCAAGCAAGCAAAAAACCCTTGTTCATTCCGATACAAACCCACTCTCTCGCTCTGCTCTCTTTTACTGCATTAGGACAACAACGATTCAACTGTTACATGTTGTGGTAGTTGAACCCCTTATCCTCTGCATGACCTGTCATTGCCATAGTAATTAGATGAAACCCACTAGCATGAGTAGGAGTTGTTTGAGCCCTGATGTGCCTACTCATTCTTGCTTGTTTGTCATGCCTGCTACTGCTTAGAGTTGAGTCAGGTCTGATTCATTGGGGATGAATTGGAATGGTGTTGAACATGTCCTACTGTGTGTGAGCTAAGTGTGTGAACACGATTTGGTAAAGGTAGCGGTGAGAGGCCGTGTAGGAGTACATGGCGGGTTGTCTCATTGAAGCCGTCCTCAGGATCTGAGTTCTGTGTTTGTGGTCCCTGAACAGTTACTACCACTCATTGGGATCCTCAATTGACCCTCTCAGCTTCTTAATCACCCTTGTCCTCTGTCCAGGAGTTGCAAGTAGTTTCTGGTGTTTGTAGTATGCTGGAGGCCGTGGGCAGCGCTGACCCAAGGGGTGCGCTGTGATGCGGTAGGCACGTGGCACGGTGTACCGGGCGCCCGTTTGGTGTCTCGGGAACGCTGCACACATCGTTCGGGGCCTTATGTGGAAACTTCGGCTGGACTCCTTGCGGATGGAACCTGAATAGGCGATAAACCTGGACTAGAGACTTGAGTGTTTAGGTAGGCCGTGACCGACACCCTCGCTAGGCTTCCTCTTGAAGGTTGCCGAGATACATGACGTGTACATGGCGGTAAGTGGCGAGAGCGTGTGTGAAGATGTACACCCCTGCAGGGTTAATATCATCTATTCGAATAGCGGCGTCCGCGGTAAAGGACCTCTGGGTTGCCTATACAGGTCATAGACAAGTGAAAGTTGATACTCTAAAATGCACAAGATAAGCGTGAGTGCTATGGATGGCGTTCTCGTAGGGAGACGGGAGCGGATCCATAGTGGTGTATTGGTTGGTGAATATGTGGACTCGTGTGCGCCACCTGAAAAGAGTTACTTGCAGTCATAGTTCAGGATAGTCACTGAGTCAAAGTTGGCTTGCTGCAGTTAAACCCCACCATCCCCTTTGTTGATAATGATGCATACGCAGATAGTTCTGATGTAAGTCTTGCTGGGTACATTTGTACTCACGTTTGCCTACACTAGTAGAAAAGGGGGCAATGGTCCAGGCCGGGTCAGCCCATTAGTCCCGGTCAATCCAGAACCGGGACCCATGGGGGCATTGGACCCGGTTCGTGAGCCCCGGGGGCCGGCCGGGCCACGTGGGCCATTGGTCCCAGTTCGTCTGGAACTTTTGGTCCCGGTTGGTGGGACGAACCGGGACCAATGGGCCTCGCTCCTGGCCCACCACCATTGGTCCCGGTTAGTGGCTTGAACCGGGACCAAAGGCTTCCCTTTTTCCCGGTTCATGCCATGAACCGGGACCAATGAATTGCCTATATATACCCCTCGTCTGCGAGCAGAGCACTTCACTGCTCTGTTTTTCTGCTCGGCCGTTGGAGAGCTTTGTGGTGCTCTAGCTCACCTCCTATGCACACGAGGTGTTCGATGGAATGCCCGAGCCACACTACTTAACTTTCTCCTCTCCAAGCTCGACCTCCAAACTCCATTTTCCTCAATATTTGTTTAGGTTTAGCGGTCTATCATGTCCCGCTTCACTGCCGTCGATCGCTCGCGCCGATCTCATCGCCGGCACCACCGTGGTGAGCCTGTTGTTCTTATCTTCTTTCTGAAAGGAAAAATATTCTTACTTGTATGTTTAGATAGATACTTGTATTATTTTCTTACTTTTATTATTGCATCTTATATAGTGCGATGGTTTTGGTATCCGCCCCCGTCGGCCCTCGTCCTGTCTATGATTCGGATGTGGTATATATTATCTTTTCATAACTATTGGTTCATTTATTGTTTATGAAAATTATGCCGACCAACGTGAGATAGATTTTATTTATCTAGGAGGTTGTTGAACCGGAAATTCCAACCGACCCTATTGTCGAGAGGTTAAATTTAGTTGAAGAAGAAAACAATTTCTTGAAGGAAAAAATAAGAAAATTTGAGGAGGAGAAGATGATATTGGAGTTGCATGTTGCGGATGTCGTCGATGATCACAAGATCAAGATGGATGCAATGCGATTGAAGATTATAAAGATTAAAAAATATTCCATTCATACCGAGGCTTGGTATCATTATGTCGTTGGATCAGTTGTTACCTTGGTTGCGATTATGATCGCATTTGTTTTCGCATTGAAATGTTTTACATAGTTTCAATGTATGGTTCAATTAATTTAGATGCTCTGCAGAGTTTTATGTTGTTAGATGAGAACTATGTATGTACTTTGGTTTTAATGTGATGATGAACTTCTATTAATTTGGTCACTTAATTATCTATTCATGATGTTTTGTAATGATTTTTGACACACTTGATTATATATAATGCACGCAGATGAACCGGCAATGGATCTCCACTTTGATGCAGCCACCGAGATTGGAAAGGACACATATTATGGTTACATATAGTGGACATATGGAAACAAAATAAATAATGCAGAAAGCAAAACAAAAAAACTGGAAAAAAATAAAAATAGCAACAATAAGTATTTTGTTGTAAGTAGAAACAAAATAAAATAAATAAAGCAACAAAGAAAACAAAAAAACAAAAAAGTGTTTTCAAATTTGAAAACTAATGGCACTAACAGAAAGTTTATAATTTTTCTAAAACTAAAAGCAAAAAGAATTAAAAAATAAAGCAAAAAACAAAAGAAAATAAATAATGCAAAAAACAAAACAAAAAACTGGAAAAAAATAAAAATAATGCCACCTATTGGGCCACCACGTCGTGAATACGACTAGAAACCCAACCTGGGCCAGGATTCAGGCCCACAGAAGGCCCAATAGGCCCACAGGTAGCACAGTGTGATATTAGGACCGTAAGCCTGTATTTGAGAGGAGCTCGAGAGGGTAGCCGCAGTGGGGCTTATAAACCACTCTGAGCCCCTCTCAACTAGCGAGGTGGGACTAAACTTTTGGCCGCGGGCAGCGCAAGGCCTTTGGTCCCGGTTGGTGGCACTAACCGGAACTAAAGGGAGGCATTGGTCCCGGTTCGTGGAACCAACCGGAACCAATGCCATCCTTTAGTCCCGGTTGGTGCCACCAACCAGGACCAAAGGCCGCTGCTTCCCGCCCTTTGGGCTGCCGAAAATTGGCCTTTGGTACCGGTTGGTGCCACCAACCGGGACTAAAGGCGGCATTGGTCCCGGTTGGTGCCACGAACCGGGACCAAAGGCCTAGTATGTAAGTAGCCCTTAGGAAAATTTGACGAAATCATCGCCAGTTGCCCCCGGCCCTCCCGACGACATCGAGCTCATCGACGCCGCCAGGCTGCCCAGATCGACGCCGTCTGCTACCCCAATGCCGCTCGCCGCCCCTGCCGTCGCCCCCGCCCGACCGCGCCGTCGCCGTCGCCCGTGCCTCGCCGTCGCCGACGTCGTCCCCGAGCCCGCGCGCCCCGACGCCGTCCCCTACCCCGCGCGCCACCACCTCTGCCTCAGGCCGGCCCCGACCTCACCGTCGCCGACGCCGCCCATAGTGAGCCGCCATGCCCCTGCCCTGCCCCCTGCCGCAAAATATATATATATATATATATATATATATATGCTTTTTTTGCTAGCTAGGAAAGTATGTATGCTTTTTTTGTATATATGTATGTATGTATGCTTTTTTGTATGTATGTATGCTTTTTTTGTATGCATATATGTTGATGAAATATGAACAATGCATTAGGCAAAACCTTTACTATTTTTCGAAATTTTCTATTTGAACATTTTTTTAAAGAAAAACAAGAGATACTAAAAGAATGAGAGGAAAAAGGAAAATAAGAAGAGGAAGAAAGGAGGAGAAGAGGAGAAATAAATAAGAAGAGAAAAAAGAAGAAAAAGAAGAGGAGAAGAAGAAAGGAATAGACGAGAAGAAGAAGAAAAATATATTCTATTTTTTGTTCTTCTCCTCTATTCCTTTCTTCTTCTCCTCTTTTTTTCTTTTTTTTCTTCGATCTTCTCCTCTATTCCTTTTTTCTTCTCCTCTTTTTATTTCTTCTTCCTTTTCTTATGTTTTATCGGGTCTGTCGTCGTCGATAACTTCAACACGTGGGGGGTCGATATACCCCCTCCCCGATAATATTATTTTCATGTACGTATGTCGTGTCGATATAAACTCCCGATAACTTCAACACGTGGGGGGGTCAATATACCCCCTCTCGATAACTTCAACACGAGGGGGGTCGACATACCCCTCCCGATAACTTCAACACGTGGGGGGCGATATACCCCCTCCCCGATAATATTATTTTCCCATGTGCGTATGTCTTCGTTGTCGATATAAACCCCTCCCGATAACTTCAACACGTGGGGGGGTCGATATACCCCCTCCCTGATAACATTATTTTCCCGTGTATGTATCTCGTCGTTGTCGATATTACCCCCTCCTTGAAGCGTTCTCGAGGCCACCCCAAACCCTAGCTAGAGAAGCAGCGTCGAGGCCACTAATTAATATGATTCCTTACTGTGATTAGCTAGCTAGTTCTACGTTTGCCACTAGCTAATATATCCGTCTGTCATGTTTGAATAATAATTGCCATGTTGTAAATATTTGTAGAAACTATGGACACCCCCCGAGACGAAGCACAAGAAGCGTTGTTGGGGGACATAATCGCACAAGGAAGTGATGCCGTCTTCTCGTTTCTGAACGACACCGATGGTCTGGAAGGACAGGGTGAAGAAGCAGGCTATGATTATGATGGCTCCGGTGACCCAATGACGGTGCAAGAAGGAGACCGTGAGGACGGCTCCGGTGACCTAATGACGGTGCAAGAAGGAGACCGTGATGACGGCTCCGGTGACCGAACCGAGTCTGGCCAGGTATTTATATTAGTTAAGCATGTGTTGACTAGCTAATTGATGCATTCATTGTTTTGGTATATGTACACATATTAATTAACTCTCGTCTTTCTTCTTTTTTCTAGCCCTCTGGATCGAGCACAACTTTGGTAAGGAGACGAGGCCCGAAGAAAAAGTTGAGCTCAGATGAAAGGTTTGAGATCACAGCAATCGCGTGCGATGGCGAACCGATTGAACCCATCCGGACAAAGAACGCATTTGCTGCTCAGTGCACGGTACTTGTTAGGGACAGGATCCCGATCAGCATCCACCAATGGTATAAGCCTAAGAACGAAGACCCTGAGGTGTCTTATGTCAATGATATGCAGAAAGATGATCTTTGGACTGAGCTGAAGGCAAATTTCACCCTACCGCTAGAGGAGGATCCGGAGAAGCCAGTTATAGAGCAATTAATCAAGTCTTTTGCTCTTAAGAAGATGGCAGGCCTATTCAGGAGGTGGACGAAAGATCTGAAAAAGTTTGTCGACAAAGAAGAGACACCAGAATTCATCGGCAAATATGAGAAGATCAGAGATAACTGGCCCGCATTTGTGGCCCACAAGACATCGGAAAAGAGTAAGAAGATGTTGGCGACAAACAAGCAAAATGCTGCGAAGAAGAAGTTTCACCATCGCACGGGGTCAGGTGGCTACCTCAAAGCCCGGCCTAAGTGGACCAAGGTTGAGAATGATCTGCTTGATAAAGAGATCGAACCAGAGACAATGAACTGGTCAGACCGTTGCCGGACTTGGTTCTTCGGGGCTGGCGGAACCTTGGACCCTGTATCAGGGAAGTGCCGTTGGACGGACGAGCAACTGAAAATACCAGTCAAGAGGCTTCGGCACTATATCAATGCAGCACAACAAGGGGCATTCGTTCCAGACAGGGAGAACGACGAGCTCACAATGGCCCTCGGGAATCCTGAGCACCCTGGACGGACACGAGGCACGCCAGGCTCCATTCCGTGGAAGGTGGTTTTTCGGACGCAGGGGGTTACAAAACCCAGGAGAGGAGGAAGAAAGTGCAGCATAGCCAACTGCAGGCGCTGCACGCAAGGGTACAAGGGCTAGAGGAACGAGAAGAAGCAGATCGCAGCAAACGACCTGCCGAAGCTTCCCCCGAAGCTACCCCGCCATCTCAGCAGAGAAGCAGCGTGGCTTCCACCGAGCTGCTTCAGCCGGAGCATGTCTTGACGGCTCCTTCTAGCTACCCCATGGATTTTATCATGGAGTCTCAAAATTGCCACCTTATGGCGCAATGGCAGAACTTAAAAGTGAAGGCGGCTATTGGCCAAGTTCGACCTTCTGAACCTGGCGCAACTTTTCACTGTCGTCCGATTCCAGAAGGATATGCTAGGGTGATGGTGGACGAAATAACGGAGGGATTTGAGGACCTCCGGCTTGACCAACCTACCGGTGAAGGGGAGACTTGGCTGGGTTCTGCTCTGAAGACTCCATGCCTATGGCGGAAGGAGCTCATCAACCTTCCAAACTGGACGCCTCCTCCTCCGACGATGACGAGTCAGGGCACTCCGCCTCCTCCACCGTCTCCTCCTCCGGCAAGTGACGATCAGGGCAGCCGGCCTCCTTCTTCGGCACGTGGCGGCACTCCGCCTCCTTCTCCGCCTGCGCCGGCGCGCCCGAGCAGCCAGTAGCCTCCTCCTTCTCCGCCTCGCCAGCAAGGGCGGAAGAGACCCGTCGCCGCCCCAGCATCTCCGGCGCATCGTAGTCCTTCTCCTCCGCCTCGTAAGCAAGCACGAAAGAAGACAGCCGCAGCTGCTCCGTCTGCTCCGGCGTCTAGCAGTACAGCCAGAGGCGGGAGGCAATACAGATATGGTCCACCTCTCAAGCCTCTAGAGAAGTTACCGTATGAGATGACCGTGGAGGAAAACAAGAAGATTGTCCGGACCGAAGTGAAGGACTTCTTTGAAGGGTTGAAAGCGCAGAGACATCCACCTCCGGAGGAGAAGATAGATCCGGTGAAACTGAATCGTACTCTGGCTGCCCTGAGGAAACCACCAAAGTCTTCGCCGAAAGGCAACTATGAGCGCATCCTTGAAAAGTCATTTGTCCAAGCAAAGCGGTCTGGAAGTACTGTCACTGATCAAAGGTTAGAAGAATGACGAGCTGGGGAAAAAATTGCCCAGCTCGGTGAACAAGCGAACCAATCGCTCCCCCTGCTCCAGGTGTCCGAAGATAGTGTCGCTAATGATCCGGGCGGGATGGTGCTGGGTTATAACAATCCTGCAGATTACCTGCCCAACGATGAACATTATGATTTCTTGGAGGCGGGCGAACACAGATACGTGTACGGGAAGCCTCTCGTCAAAGATGAAAGATCTCTAACAATGATGATGTTCAGATTCCATAATTGGTCCATGAAAACCTGCAAAGAGTCTGAGGGGAGGAATATTTTGTTGGGGAACGTAGTAATTTCAAAAAAAATCCAACGCACACGCAAGATCATGGTGATGGCATAGCAACGAGAGGGGAGAGTGTTTGTCCACGTACCCTCGTAGACCGAAAGCGGAAGCGTTATGACAACGCGGTTGATGTAGTCATACGTCTTCACGATCCGACCGATCCAAGTACCGAACGTACGGCACATCCGAGTTCAGCACACGTTCAGCTCGATCACGATCCTCGGGCTCCGATCCAGCAAAGCTTCGGGGATGAGTTCCATCAGCACGACGGCGTGGTGACGATGATGATGTTCTACCGGCGCAGGGCTTCGCCTAAACTCCGCGACGATATGACCGAGGTGTAATATGGTGGAGGGGGGCACCGCACACGGCAAAGGAACGATCCGTAGATCAACTTGCGTGTCATGGGGTGCCCCCCTGCCCTCGTATATAAAGGAGCAAGGGGGGAGGAGGCCGGCCCTAGGAGGGGGCACGCCAAGTGTGGAGTCCTACTAGGACTCCCTAGTCCTAAGTAGGATTCCACCTCCCTTGTTGGAGTAGGAGAAGGGGAAAGAGGGGGAGAGGGAGAAGGAAAGGGGGGCTGCGCCCCTTGTCCAATTCGGACCAGAGGGGGGCCGCAGGCCTCCTTCCTTTTGGCCTCTCTCCTCTATTCCCGTATGGCCCAATAAGGCCCATATACTCCCCGGTGAATTCCCATAACTCTCCGGTACTCCGAAAAATACCCGAATCACTCGGAACCTTTCCGAACTCCGAATATAGTCGTCCAATATATCGATCTTTACGTATCGACCATTTTGAGACTCCTCGTCATGTCCCCGATCTCATCTGGGACTCCGAACTCCTTCGGTACATCAAAACTCATAAAACTCATAATATAATTGTCATCGTAACGTTAAGCATGCGGACCCTACGGGTTTGAGAACTATGTAGACATGACCTAGAACTATTCTCAGTCTATAACCAATAGCGGAACCTGGATGCCCATATTGGGTCCTACATATTCTACAAAGATCTTTATCGGTCAAACCGCATAACAACATACGTTATTCCCTTTGTCATCGGTATGTTACTTGCCCGAGATTCGATCGTCGGTATCCAATACCTAGTTCAATCTCGTTACCGGCAAGTCTCTTTACTCGTTACGTAATGCATCATTCTGTAACTAACTCATTAGCTACATTGCTTGCAAGGCTTATAGCGATGTGCATTACCGAGAGGGCCCAGAGATACCTCTCCGACAATCGGAGTGACAAAACCTAATCTCGAAATACGCTAACCCAACATGTACCATTGGAGACACCTGTAGTACTCCTTTATAATCACCCAGTTACGTTGTGACATTTGGTAGCACCCAAAGTGTTCCTCCGGTAAACGGGAGTTGCATAATCTCATAGTTACAGGAACATGTATAGGTCATGAAGAAAGCAATATCAACATACTAAATGATCAAGTGCTAAGCTAACAGAATGGGTCAAGTCAATCACATCATTCTCCTAATGATGTGATCCCGTTAATCAAATGACAACTCATGTCTATGGCTAGGAAACTTAACCATCTTTGATTCATGAGCTAGTCAAGTAGAGGCATACTAGTGACACTATGTTTGTCTATGTATTCACACATGTATTATGTTTCCGGTTAATACAATTCTAGCATGAATAATAAACATTTATCATGAAATAAATAATAACTTTATTATTGCCTCTAGGGCATATTTCCTTCAGTCTTCCACTTGCACTAGAGTCAATAATCTAGTTCACATCGCCATGTGATTTAACACCAATAATCATATCTGTATATGATTAACACCCATAGTTCACATCGTCATGTGACCAACACCCAAAGGGTTTACTAGAGTCAATAATCTAGTTCACATCGCTATGTGATTAACACCCAAAGAGTACAAAGGTATGATCATGTTTTGCTCGTGAGAGAAGTTTAGTCAACGGGTCTGTCACATTCAGAGCCGTATGTATTTTGCAAATATTCTATGTCTACAATGCTCTGCACGGAGCTACTCTAGCTAATTGCTCCCACTTTCAATATGTATCTAGATTAAGACTTAGAGTCATCTGGATCAGTGTCAAAACTTGTATCGACGTAACCTTTTACGACGAACCTTTTGTCACCTCCATAATTGAGAAACATATCCTTATTCTACTAAGGATAATTTTGACCAATGTCCAGTGATCTACTCCTAGATCACTATTGTACTCCCTTGCCAAACCAGGGCAGAGTATACAATAGGTCTGGTTCACAGCATAGCATACTTTATAGAACCTATGAATGAGGCATAGGGAATGACTTTTCATTCTCTTTCTATTTTCTGCCATGGTCGGGTCTTGAGTCTTACTCAACTTCACACCTTGCAACACAGGCAAGAACTCCTTCTTTGATTGTTCCATTTTGAACTATTTCAAAAATTTATAAAGGTATGTACTCATTGAAAAAATCCTATCAAGCGTCTTGATCTATCTATATAGATCTTGATGCTCAATGTGTAAGCAGCTTCACCGAGGTCTTTTATTGAAAAACTTTTATTCAAGTATCCCTTTATGCTATCCAAAAATTCTATATCATTTCTGATCAACAATATGTCATCTATATATAGTATCAGAAATGCTATAGAGCTCCCACTTACTTTCTTGTAAATACAGGCTTTACCGCAAGTCTGTATAATACTATATGCTTTGATCAACTTATCAAAGCTATATTCCAACTCTGAGATGCTTGCACCAGTCCATAGATGGATCGCTGGAGCTTGCACATTTTGTTAGTACCTTTAGGATTGACAAAACCTTCTGGTTGCATCATATACAACTCTTCTTTAAGAATACCATTAAGGAATGCAGGTTTGCCATCCATTTGCCACATTTCATAATCATAAAATGTGGCAATTGCTAACATGATTCGGACAGACTTTTAAGCATCGATACGAGTGAGAAAAATCTCATTGTATTCAACACCTTGAATTTGTCGGAAACCTTTTTGCGACAAGTCGAGCTTTGTAGATAGTAACACTACTATCAGCGTTCGTCTTTCTCTTGAAGATCCATTTATTTAACATGGCTTGCTGATCATCGAGCAAGTCAATCAAAGTCCATACTTTGTTCTCATACATGGATCATATCTCAGATTTTTTGGCCTCAAGCCATTTTGCGGAATCTGGGCTCATCATCGCTTCCTCATAGTTCGTAGGTTCATCATGGTCTAGTAACATGACTTCAAGAACATGATTACCGTACCACTCTGGTGCGGATCTTACTCTGGTTGACCTACGAGGTTCGATAGTAACTTGATCTGAAGTTTCATGATCATCATCATTAGCTTCCTCACTAATTGGTGTAGGCATCACTGGAACTGATTTCAGTGATAAACTATTTTCCAATTCGGGAGAAGGTACAAATTACCTTATCAAGCTCTACTTTCCTCCCACTCACTTCTTTTGAGAGAAACTCCCTCTCTAGAAAGGATCCATTCTTAGCAATGAATGTTTTGCTTTCGGATCTATGATAGAAGGTGTACCCAATAGTTTCCTTTGGGTATTCTATGAAGACGCACTTCTCCGATTTGGGTTTGAGCTTATCAGGTTGAAAACCTTTTTCATATAAGCATCGCAACTCCAAAATTTTAAGAAATGACAGCTTAGGTTTACTGCTAAACCATAGTTTATACGGTATCATCTCAACGGATTTAGATGGTGCCCTATTAAACGTGAATGCAGTTGTCTCTAATGCATAACCCCAAAACAATAGTGGTAAACTGATAAGAGACATCATAGATCACACCATATCTAGTAAAGTACGATTACGACGTTCAGACACACCATAACGTTGTGGTGTTCCAGGTGGCGTGAGCTGAAAAACTATTCCACATTGTTTTAATTGAAGACCAAACTCGTAACTCAAATATTTGTCTCTGTGATCAGATCGCGGAAACTTTATTTTCTTGTTACGATGATTTTTCCACTTCGCTCTGAAATTCTTTGAACCTTTCAACTATTTCAGACTTATGTTTCATCAAGTAGATATACCCATGTCTGCTCAAATCATCTTGTGAAGGTCAGAAAATAATGATACTTGCCACGAGCATCAACACTCATTGGATCGCATACATCGATATGTATTATTTTCAATAAGTCAGTAGCTTGTTCCATTGTTCCGGAGAACGGAGTTTTAGTCATCTTGCCCAAAAGGCACGGTTCGCAAGCATCAAATGATTCATAACCAAGTGATTCCGAAAATCCATATTTATGGAGTTTCTTCATGCGCTTTACACCGATATGACCCAAACGGCAGTGCCACAAATAAGTTGCACTATCATTATTAACTTTGCATCTTTTGGCATCAATATTATGAATATGTGTATCACTACGATCGAGATCCAACAAATTATTTTCATTGGGTGTATGACCATCGAAGGTTTTATTCATGTAAACAGAACAACAATTATTCTCTGACTTTAAATGAATAATCGTTTGCAATAAACATGATCAAATCATATTCAGGCTCAACGCAAACACTAAATAACATTTATTTAGGTTTAACACTAATCCCAAAAGTATAGGGTGTGTGCGATGATGATCATATCAATCTTGGAACCACTTCCAACACTCATTGTCACTTCCCCTTCAACTAGTCTCTATTTATTCTGTAACTCCTGTTTCGAGTTACTAATATTAGTAACTGAACAAGTGCAAATACTCAGGGGCTACTATAAACACTAGTAAGGCATACATCAATAACCTGTATATCAAATATACCCCTGTTCACTTTGCCATCCTTCTTATCCACCAAATATTCAGGGCATTTCCGCTTCCAGTGACCATTTCCTTTGCAGTGTAAGCACTCAGTTTCAGGCTTTGGTCCAGCTTTGGTCTTCTTCACGGGAGTGACAACTTGCTTGTCATTCTACTTGAAGTTCCCTTTCTTTCCCTTTGCCCTTTTCTTGAAACTAGTGATCTTGTCAATCATCAACACTTGATGTTCTTTCTTGATTTCTACCTTCGTCGATTTCAACATCACGAAGAGCTCGGGAATCATTTTCATCATCCCTTGCATACTATAGTTCATCACGAAGTTCTACTAACTTGGTGATGGTGACTAGAGAACTCTTTCAATCACTATCTTATCTGGAAGATTAACTCCCACTTGATTCAAGTGATTGTAGTACCCAGACAATCTGAGCACATGCTCACTAGTTGAGCGATTCTCCTCCATCTTTTAGCCATAGAACTTGTTGGAGACTTTATATCTCTCAACTCGGGTATTTGCTTGAAATATTAACTTCAACTCTTGGAACATCTTATATGGTCCATGACGTTCAAATCGTCTTTGAAGTCCCGATTCTAAGCCGTTAAGCATGGTGCACTAAACTATCAAGTAGTCATCATATTGAGCTAGCCAAACGTTCATAACGTCTGCATCTGCTCCTGCAATAGGTCTGTCACCTAGCGGTGCATTAAGGACATAATTCTTCTGTGCAGCAATGAGGATAAACCTCAGATCACGGATCCAATCCGCATCATTGCTATTAACATCTTTCAACACAATTTTCTCTAGGAACATATCAAAATAAACATATGAAAGCAACAACGCAAGCTATTGATCTACAACATAATTTGAAAAATACTACCAGGACTAAGTTCATGATAAATTTAAGTTCAATTAATCATATTACTTAAGAACTCCCACTTAGACAAACATCTCTCTAGTCATCTAAGTGATCACGTGATCCAAATCAACTAAACCATGTCCGATCATCACGTGAGATGGAGTAGTTTCAATGGTGAACATCAATATGTTGATCATATCTACTATATGATTCACGCTCGACCTTTCGGTCTCCGTGTTCCGAGGCCATATCTGTATATGCTAGGCTCGTCAAGTTTAACCTGAGTATTCCGCGTGTGCAACTGTTTTGCACCCGTTATATTTGAACGTAGAGCCTATCACGTGGTGTCTCAGCACGAAGAACTTTCGCAACGGTGCATACTCAGGGAGAACACTTCTTGATAATTAGTGAGAGATCATCTTAAAATGCTACCGTTAATCAAAGCAAGATAAGATGCATAAAGGATAAACATCACATCCAATCAATATAAGTGATATGATATGGCCATCATCATCTTGTGCTTGTGATCTCCATCTTCAAGGCACCATCGTGATCACCATCATCACCGGTGCGACACCTTGATCTCCATCGTAGCATCGTTGTCGTTACGCCATCTATTGCTTCTACGACTATCGCTACCGCTTAGTGATAAAGTAAAGCAATTACAGGGCATTTGCATTTCATACAATAAAGCGACAACCATATGGCTCCTGCCAGTTGCCGATAACTTCGGTTATAAAACATGATCATCTCATACAATAAAATATAGCATCACGTCTTGACCATATCACATCACAACATGCCCTGCAAAAACAAGTTAGACGTCCTCTACTTTGTTGTTGCAAATTTTACGTGGCTGCTACGGGCTTAGCAAGAACCGTTCTTACCTACGCATCAAAACCACAACAATAGTTCGTCAAGTTAGTGTTGTTTTAACCTTCGCAAGGACTGGGCGTAGCCACACTTGATTCAGCTAAAGTGAGAGAGACAGACACCCGCCAGCCACCTTTAAGCACGAGTGCTCGTAATGGTGAAACCAGTCTCGCATAAGCGTATGCGTAATGTCGGTCCGGGCTGCTTCATCTCACAATACCGCCGAACTAAAGTATGACATGCTGGTAAGCAGTATGACTTGTATCGCCCACAACTCACTTATGTTCTACTCGTGCATATGACATCTACGCATAAAATCTGGCTCTCATACCACTGTTGGGGAACGTAGTAATTTCAAAAAAAATTCCTACGCACACGCAAGATCATGGTGATGACATAGCAACGAGAGGGGAGAGTGTTTGTCCACGTACCCTCGTAGACCGAAAGCGGAAGCGTTATGACAACGCGGTTGATGTAGTCGTACGTCTTCACGATCCGACCGATCCAAGTACCGAACGTACGGCACCTCCGAGTTCAGCACACGTTCAGCTCGATGACGATCCCCGGGCTCCGATCCATCAAAGCTTCGGGGATGAGTTCCGTCAGCACGACAACATGGTGACGATGATGATGTTCTACCGGCGCAGGGCTTCGCCTAAACTCCGCGACGATATGACCGAGGTGTAATATGGTGGAGGGGGGCACCGCACACGGCTAAGGAACGATCCGTAGATCAACTTGTCTCGACTCGGTACTCCGAAAAATACCCGAATCACTCGGAACCTTTTCGAACTCCGAATATAGTCGTCCAATATATCGATCTTTATGTCTCGACCATTTCGAGACTCCTCGTCATGTCCCCGATCTCATCTGGGACTCTGAACTCCTTCGGTACATCAAAACTCATAAAACTCATAATATAACTGTCATCGTAACGTTAAGCGTGCGGACCCTACGGGTTCGAGAACTATGTAGACATGAACTAGAACTATTCTCAGTCAATAACCAATAGCGGAACCTGGATGCCCATATTGGGTCCTACATATTCTACGAAGATCTTTATCGGTCAAACCGCATAACAACATACGTTATTCCCTTTGTCATCGGTATGTTACTTGCCCGAGATTCGATCGTCGGTATCCAATACCTAGTTCAATCTCGTTACCGGCAAGTCTCTTTACTCGTTACGTAATGCATCATTCCGTAACTAACTCATTAGCTACATTGCTTGCAAGGCTTATAGTGATGTGCATTACCGAGAGGGCCCAGAGATACCTCTCCGACAATCGGAGTGACAAAACCTAATCTTGAAATACGCCAACCCAACATGTACCATTGGAGACACCTGTAGTACTCCTTTATAATCACCCAGTTACGTTGTGACGTTTGGTAGCACCCAAAGTGTTCCTCCTATAAACGGGAGTTGCATAATCTCATAGTTACAGGAACATGTATAAGTCATGAAGAAAGCAATAGCAACATACTAAACGATCAAGTGCTAAGGTAACGGAATGGGTCAAGTCAATCACATCATTCTCCTAATGATGTGATCCCGTTAATCAAATGACAACTCATGTCTATGGCTAGGAAACTTAACCATCTTTGATTCACGAGCTAGTCAAGTAGAGGCATACTAGTGACACTATGTTTGTCTATGTATTCACACATGTATTATGTTTCCGGTTAATACAATTCTAGCATGAATAATAAACATTTATCATGAAATAAATAATAACTTTATTATTGCCTCTAGGGTATATTTCCTTCATATTTTGACGCTGAGAGTTAGAGAGGAGCATGACCTCGTTGGAATTGAACAGTTGAATGTTCCATTTGAGGAGTTCTTCGCATTTTTCAATCTACAGGCCCTCGATAAATTAATGGTCACTTGCTACTGCCTGTAAGTAGTACTACTTCTGTCATTAATTAAGTCTCTATATATAGGTCAGCTCTTTCATTGCATGTATTTTTAATTATCCTCACTATATTAATTAGGGACATTTACATCTATGCCCCTAACTCGAACCCACTACTCAGTTTTGCCCCTAAGTTTTAGGTATGCTCAGTTTTGCCCCTTCGCTGTTAGTTTCACTTATAGAAATGCCCTTCTCTGCCGTTACCGTCCGGTCAAAGGTCTTTGACCGTCCTGAAAAAATAGCAAAAAAATCAAAAAAATATGAAATTTGGTGGGATAGAAGATAGTCATGTCCGCAAGGCGCGTGCACATTTTCATGTCATTCGGACACTCTGGGAGCTCGTGTCAAAGGAAAACATAAATTTTGTACACATGCGAGCAGTAAATTCAAAAAAATAGAAAAAAAATAAAAAAAAATATGAAATTTCGTGGGACTGAAGATATTCAGGTGCGCAAGATGTGTGCACGTTTTTGTTGTGTTTGGACATTGTAGGAGCTCGTGGAGAAAAAAACAAATTTTAGCTCAAAAAAACTTTGAAAAAATTCACCATTTTGTTTTTTTTCTCTAGAGCGCCCCGTACGTCATTTGATCACCAAAACTTGCAAGCACCTTGTGCACTCAAGCCTCTTTGATGCCAAATAAATTCAATTTTTTTTGAACTTTTTTGCTATTTTTTCAAATTTACTGTTCATAGGCATAAATTATTTTTGTTTTCCTTTGCCACGAGCTCCCGGAGTGTCCAACCAACACAAAAATGTGCACGCGCCTTGCGGACATGACTATCTTCGATCCCACCAAATTTCATATTTTTTGATTTTTTTGCTATTTTTTTCTAGATGGTCAAAGTACTTTGACCGGACGGTAATGGCGCAAAAGGGCATTTCTATAAGTGACACTAACGGCGGAGGGGCAAAACTGAGCATACCTGAAAATTAGGGGCAAAACTGAGTAGTGGGTTCGAGTTAGGGGCAGAACTGGAATTGTCCCTATTAATTATGCAGATTGAAGATCGCTGAATTGAAGAAAAGACAAGTCGGTGATATTGGGTTCATTAACACAAATCTCATAGATGTATTTATGGTTAAATCTCATGCCAAATATACCGAGGCCAAGCTGCTACAATCGTTTCTATTAAATCAAAACAAAGCTATAATACTCTTCCCTTGCGAAGTCAAGTGAGTGTTACTGTCTTGTGCATCCCTTATTAGTCGAGGTTGTAGTAATGTAATTGATGAGTTATGCATGCTTGCGCAGGTTCCACTATATTCTGCTAGAGATTAAGCTTGAGCAGGGACAAGTAACCGTCTTAGACTCGAGACGAAAAGATCCCACGGAGTATGCGGACTTGACTGAAATTCTAGAGAAGTAAGTTAAACCGATCATTATCGTACCATACCGGCAACTTTGTTCTTTCGTGATATCAAGTAATTGTTTTCTTTGTCTGGCAGGGTTTGGGAAAAATTCACCTCAAAAACTCTGGGACTGCCGAAGAAGCTGCAATTTAGATACCCGAAAGTAAGTACTATAGTAGCATGTTCCATGCATCTCCTAGTGATTCAAGTGCTAGTTTCATCAATACCATTTATCATGCTTGCTAATTATCAGTTTATTTGACCTCTATTCCTTGTAAAGTGGTTGTGGCAGGAACAAGGGAATGATTACTGTGGATACTACATTTGCGAGTCCATCCGCCACACGACCTGTGAGCGGGGCTACTCTGACAAACAATATGAAGTGCGTAAACAATAATATTCACAATTTTATTTTATTATCATCATTTGTGTTCAGTTTCATTTATTCATATATATATGTATTGACCCCCTTCTTCAAATTAGATGTTTCAGATGCGGGATGAACTACTACCACCAGATCATATGCGAGCAATTCAAGAGGAATTGGCGGCATTCTTTCTTGACCATGTGATCGCTAAAGACGGAGAATACCATATGGACCCTTAGTTTGTTTGGAATTAGGAGATTATATTGTAAGAGATAATTATATTGTATATATGTAGCCAGTAGCGTCGGATAGATATACAAGAACTTGTTGTTCGACCAATCTCTCAGAGAAGGAGAGGTGGTCGATATCACTTCTCTCTGTATGCATATGTTCATGACGATCTTCTGTTTCCTTCATTTGCTTACTAGCTAGCTAGAGTGTCTAGTCCTCTGTATACGTATATATATAGTACGTAGCGTCGACCAAGCACGGAGATAAGAGAGGACAATTCTCTCTATTAATTAGCTAGCTAACACAAACACCTAAATTAACCCCCCAAAACCCCCAACCCCCCCCCCCCTTCAAAACAAAAAACAAAAACACCAGCCACTGAAATGCTGACGCGTGGAAGCCTTTTGGTCCCGGTTTATGTAACCAACCGGGATCAAAGGCCCCCCTGCCTGGGCTGCCCGCAGCGGCCACGTGGATGCCCATCTGTCCCGGTTCGTGTAAGAACCGGGACTAAAGGTGGGAGGCATTAGTAACGACCTTTTAGTCCCGGTTCTACTAAAGGCCCTTACGAACCGGGACAAATGCCCTGTTTTCTACTAGTGCTATTTTATGTTTTTGCAGAGAGACTTCAGTCTCACTAGTAGTTCCGCGTGGACTTCGACGTTTATCTTGTTACCTCAGCTACGATCTTGTGCCCTTGGCAGGATCTAGTAGTTAGTCAGGCTTCTCAGTCTTTTTCATTTGTAGATGTCTGTACTCAGACATGTTAAGCTTCCGCTTGTGCTTTGACTTGTATGCTCTGAATGTTGGGTCATGAGACCCATGATTGTAATATCTCGCTCCTCAGAACCTATTGAATAAATACTTGAGTTGTAGAGTCATGTTGTGATGCCATGTTGTATTTGCCCATATCGAGCATATTGTGTGTATGTTATTGAAATGCTTGGTATGTGTGGGATCTGACTATCTAGTTGTTTATTCTTGGTAGCCTCTCTTACCGGGAAATGTCTCCTAGTGCTTCCACTGAGCCTTGGTAGCTTGCTACTGCTCCGGAACCCTTAGGCTGGCAGGCATGTGTCCTTCTTCGTTCCTGTGTCTGTCCCTTCGGGGAAATGTCACGCGATGTTTACCGGAGTCCTGCTAGCCCAGCTGCTACAGCCCGGATTCACTCGCTGATGACTGACACGTTCGTTGCTGGGTCATGTATGCCTGTCCCTGTAAGTTAGTGCCACTTTGGGTTCACGACTAGCCATGTCAGCCCGGGCTCCTTGTCATATGGATGCTAGCGACACTATCATATACGTGTGCCAAAAGGCGCAAACAGTCCCGGGCCTGGTAAGGCGACACCCGTGGGAATACCGTGCGTGAGGCCGCAAAGTGATATGAGGTGTTACATGCTAGATCGGTGTGGCATTGAGTCGGGGTCTTGACACAAGAGGTCCATGTGAGAATGTATGAAAAGAGAGAGGAGAGAGTGGCGGAAGAGAGGTGGGATTTGAGGGAGGAGATGGGGATTCGGCCGAGGATATGGGGACTTCACCTATCTCATACTTAGTAGTAGCAAGGGGTATAAAACGGCGCTACTACTATCAACTTAGTAGTAGCGCGGGTTTATACCCCTCGCTACTACTATGGCATGTCTCGGGGGGCATGGTAGAGACCGCTTAGTAGTAGCGAGGGTTAAAAACCCGCGCTACTACTATCAACTTAGGAGTAGCAGGGGTAAAAACCCGCGCTACTAGTAAGTGGTAGTAGCGAGGGGTATAAACCTGCGCTACTAGTAAGCGTCTGTGTATAAGCTTTTCTCTAGTAGTGGATGGTTAGAGAGACTGTGGTATCCCGAGCCCACTAGGTTCAAATCTTGATGCTCGCATTTATTCCTATATTTATTTCAGGATTTCGGCGATGCACATTTAGTAGGAGGAGACGTTCCCGTCGATGACGAACCTATGATGACTTCGTAATTTCATGATGATATGTCGGCTCAGTTTTTCGGAGGCGCTCATAGGGATAGGGTGTGCGTGTGTGTCCATAGGGATGAGTGTATGCGCGTGTTATGAGCGCTTGCGTCTGTATTGTGTTAAAAAAACATAAACCTACCTATTATCTTGGCAAATCGGAGCGAGAGCGGAAGCACCGGAAACTTTTCGGTTCTTTCGGCACGCCGTGGTTCAGTGCTTGAGTTGGAGTTTGGGCAAATATGGGCATATGGCTATTACTAACTGGTTGTGCGCATGAGGATCCGCGCGAGCCTGCCCCGCATGGCCCACTCGAATCAGGCGTTTCCAGTTTTTCCCAGAGCTATACGGAACGAATACAGTCAAATCGTATTTGGCGACCTACCGACGCCCACAAGTAGCTCATACTAGGCGTGTCCCACACCCGTGAGGCCGTGACCCATCCGCCCAACCTTAGGCGTGTCCCACACCCGTGAGGCCGTCACCCATCCGCCCAACCTTGACACAATTCAAAATTTTAATCCAATCGGGCAGGCGCAGCCACATCGCCGAGAACCACCATGCTCCCCGTCCCCGTCCCCGCACGACCGCGCCGGATCTGCCGATTTCTTCACGCTTGACCAATGAATCTTGGTGCGGAGTCATTCATGGATCCCTTGTTCAGGTTTTCCTCTCATAAGCTTCTCTCTTTCTTTCATCGTCTTCTCCGTCAAAATCCTTCAATCTCAATCTTCCGTGTCATTGGGCAGCTTTTGTTCCTAGCCAACTTTTCCCGAGAGCGTCCCAGATCTGGGATAGCTAGAGGAGGATTCTCCTACCTCAAGCCAAGATGGGGAGGAATTTGGTGCTACAGATTCAAGATCTCAAGTTCCTGACGCCACGCCAGATTTTCCAATGTCCCATTGACAACACCCACAAAGAGAGCCCTCATCTGAATCGCAGCGCACTCCATCTCCGTGGCCTAAAAGGTACTGTCTTATCCGTTCGCCCCGCCGTGGGTTGCGCCAGATTCAATGAACTAGGCATAGTTTTGTCAGCTTGAAATAAGCATTTTTTGAAACGGAAGCTTAAAATAAGCATGAGTATTTGTATACATGAATGTCCCATATAGGCCGCTGTTGTATGTAAAATGTTCAGTTTTTCATTGCATCATGGGCATTACATGTGCAGTAAGAAAATTTGGAAAAATCTTCAGTTTTTGGTTGTCAAAAGTTTGATTACTTGGACCAGATTGTTGTTACTGTGGACCAGTTGGATGACGTTACAAAATCTCCAGTTCTTACTTATCAGTGTTCATAAACATGTTTTATGCAAACAGTGCATCATTTAGATTTATAACTGTGTCAAGGAATCATACCACTCGCCGCTTGGTTACAGTCAGATTTTGCTGCTACATTTTCAGGGCATTTATGTAGTCAAATTGATGTAGGCATTGGCATGTACAGTAAGTCAAAATTAAGTGCGAACAATTATTGATGCTAAAAGGTTAATTGCTTCTGGCTAAGTGGATGTTAATTCTATCTATGCATACAGTATTCGAAACACTTATAGATACACAACCCAATCTTTCTGAAATCCTCATTGTGTTTTTAAACAGTGCAAAGCAACTAAATCTGAACTCAAGTCAGAGTGATAGGCATTGACATGTACAGTAAGAGGGGTTTCGCTTTCTGCTGAAAGTGTCTTTCTTTCGAGCAAATTGTTGCTATTGTTATTTATGCTTATAATATTCGTAGCCCTTTGCCGACCACATACGGGTTTGCGGGAGCATGTACTCATGATAATACACTATCTAATCTTACCAAATCATCATTCTTTGTTCTGTGCAGAGCAAGTACTTCTGAACCTTTACTTGACCTGACCGCAGTACCACATTACCAGAAAGGCGAAGTGCTTTGGAGAAGGCCATGATAAATTACGATAGGAAGTCTGAGTTCATCGTTAAGCCGAAGTGTATCAAGTGCAGCATTCCAGGCCACAAAAACTTAGTGCCTTTCTATTGTGAAGTTCTCTCCGTGTTGGAGTTCACTCGCTTTGAATTGCTCGATGGTCTGCTTATACATTTTTTTTGGATGTCACTAATTGGATTTCCTTATTAGAATATTAACATTTACGTTAGTGCGCACTTTATATACCAGATTGTGGGTCCCTTGTCCTCGACCATGAAGGCCTTACTGTTTGAAGTCATATTTTCAGCACTTCATATAACCTTTCCGGCACTCATTTTGTCTTTGACGAAGAGCTTTTCCTTATAATGTTACTAGGCAGATAACCTGAAGGCAGGTGATAGGATCTGGGATCCTACCTGGTCTAGCTCATAGGTTGCAGGTGATAGTAGCCATATGTATTCGAAGACGGGCCTCTTGCACTCGAAATTGAAGAACTTTAATGTTATATCGCCCATAAGTTTTCTCATTGCGGATCTCGGGAAACCAACCCCACAATTATTGTGATTTTGTCATCACTAGACAGTATGTCCCATATAACCGTCGATATGCACTTTATATCCTCAGTTCCGGTCCTTTTATGGTCGAACGAGAAGAACTTAGAGATAGCAACCATATGTAGCCGAAGGCGGGGCACTTGCACTCGACCATGAAGAAATTTAATGTTATATCGATCGATAAGTTTTTTCATTTGGGATCTTTGGAAACCAACCCCATAATTATTGTGATATTTTCACCACGAGAAACTACGTCAAATATAATCGTTGATGCACACTTTGTATTCTTGGTTGCGGTCTTCTTATAGTCGGCCGCAAAGAACTTTAGAGATAGAAGCCATATGTATTTGAAGGTGGGCCTCTTGCACTCGATATTGAAGAACTTTAATGTTATATCGCCCATAAGTTTTCTCATTGCGGATCTCAGGAAACCAACCCCACAATTATTGTAATTTTGTCATGACTAGACACTATGTCCCATATAACCGTCGATATGCACTTTATATCCTCAGTTCAGGTCCTCTTATGGTCGAACGCGAAGAACTTTAGAGATAGCAACCATATGTAGCCGAAGGCGGGGCACTTGCCTCGACCATGAAGAAATTTAATGTTATATCGATCGATAAGTTTTTTCATTTTGAATCTTTGGAAACCCAACATTTGACTAGATCATGGCAACATTTGGCTAGACCATGGCAATATTAGCAGCACACAGATGGCAACATCATTTGTCCACACATGGCAACATTTGACTAGCTCATGGCAACATTTGGCCAGACCATGGCAATATTAGCAGCACACAGATGGCAACATCAGTTGTCCACACATGGCAACATTTGACTAGATCATGGCAACAATTGGCTAGACCATGGCAATATTAGTAGCACACAGGTGGCAACATTTGACTAGATCATGGCAATGTTGGCAGCACACACATGTCAAAATTTAGCAGCACACACATGGCAATGTCGGTTATCCACACATGGCAGCATTCACTATATCATGGCAATATTAGCAGCGCACACATGGCAATATTAGCAGCACACACATGGCAACAGTCGACTAGATCATGGCAATACTAGGACCACACACATGGCATTGTCAGCTGTCCACACATGGCAACATCAACACTTGTACATGGCAACATTAGCATCACAAGCATGGCAATGTCCATCGGTCCACACCTAGTTCAACTCAAACTTTTGCTTCCCCTACCAAGTTCTTCCAGCACCATTTATATGCTAACAACCATAATCATACACATGTCCAACATTTATAATGAGCTGCATCTATAGAAACCACAATCATTCGCATGGCAACAATACAGTAAGGCTACTACTTCTTTCTCCTAAGTGTAGTACATTCTCCCTTTTTTCACTAAACAATTATGAAGATGGCAAGAACACCAAAACAGAACTGGCAACAATTTGTGTAGCAGTACGAACATGATTTTTCGTTGTATTCATCATGCATGCTCTTTTTTTGCAAACCAGAGTAAGCAGTTGATGGCACAAACAGAAGCTCCATGGATGAGTAACATGGCAAGATTTGTATGTTACTAACGGGAGACGGGGGACAGATTACGAGTAAGGGGGCAAGGTAAGGTTCGTCGCGGCCACAGCTAACCTGCAATTTCTTCAGATCTGGCCTACTTCTCGTCAGATCTTGCCATGGCAACTTCCACTGGGTAGGGGCAGGGCAACAATGGAGGGGCGAGGGAAGGGGAACGATGGAGTGGCAGGCAGGAGAAATAGATCCTTGGATCGAGAGAGGTAGGGGACGGCCAGTTGGATCCAGCGTCTGGTAGGACCGGGGTTACCGCCTGGTTATCGGGGCTTGTGCAGGCGTTCGGGCCCTATGATTGACTGCCCGAACACTTTTGTTCGGCACGTCATACTCCCGCTCCGAACAACTAGTTCGGACCGGCCTCCAGTAGACTCGAACGTTCGCCACTTATTGTTGAACTATTGGCCCGGTCACTTCGGAGTACACTTTTGTTAATTCTGATGCATACTCTGAAGAACTTTGTTCGGGTACTCCGAAGAACTTTATACTATCATGCATGTTCTGAATACCTGCCATATAAACCATTATAGGCGGTTATAAAAAAGACTGCTCTTTTTCATTATTCAATATTGTCAGGCCATACTTAGCAGATAAACTAAGGAGTAGTATGGTTAGATCTGAAGCATAAAAGATGGCAGGGAGGGATAAGATGCATGTGAAGGACGAGGACAGCCGAATCTATAGACTTGGTCCCACCACCTGCCGAATCTGATGGAATACATCTCCATATACACTCTGCCAAAAAATGAGGTAATAGCACCCAGGTACCGTAACTTGCACACAATGTGATAATTTAGTCTCAAACTTGCAAAATGTAACCCAATCATACCCCAACTTGCACCTCATGTGATGTTTTAGTCTCAGGCCAATCAGAGAACGACACTTGGCAGCCAGGTGGCTGGCCCAGTCTACGCATGCAGTTTTGCAAAAAAAACCTGCCATTTTTCCTAATTTAACCCGCACTCACCTTCACTTGAATTAAATCTGTCAGGCACAGGGAGCCGCCGGACTTCTGCGCCACCGCCACGATCAGGGTCTGCTTCCTCAGCCTCCGGTACACCGCGGAGCGCGCGCTGCGCGAACGGCGGCGGCGGAGGCGCGCCGCCTGGATACGCCACCATGCTGCTGAACTTGTAAGCCGTCGTCTGGATGTCGTCGAAGCACCGGTTGCACCTTTGATCCATCTGTATCCATCCAACAGGCTCTGCCATGAGCTTTTTTTTACTCTGGGAATAACACTCTGAAGTTGAGATAAAATTCAGGAGCTCGCTCACCAGCTGTAGCAGTTTCAGGAGGACGTTCCTCACCCTCTGAGCCTCCATCCACCTCCCGCCGTCGGCTGGGTGCTCCTCGGAGGGAAGCATCAGGTGGTTGGAGTTCACCGACGACGGCGTCCTCGCTGAGCAGCTCAACAAGAGCAGCAGGCTTGCCTTGCTGCCAATGTCGCTGACTGAATCATCAGTCGTCTCGGCTGATGATAGCACCCCAGGTGTTATTCCGAGGCTAGTGTACTTAACATGCATGTAGGGCTTGTGTACTTAACATGCATGTAGTCTGAAACATGTTACTCTGCACCTCCTTTCACTGCCTTGTCTTCAAAAACAAATGCATTTAAACGAGAGTGGTAACACGATAAATAAAGACCATGTATGATGACAAGTTTATCAGTGCATAATTCTACAGAACCTGACCAACATTAAGTTGCATTTGCACAACTCTAGAAAACTGCTTGATCAGACACAACTAGGAAATTGCCTAGCAACCAACAGAAACTAACTTAGCCCAGCAACCAACTCTCCAAAAACTGTTTGATGGGACACAATTAAAGGTAACTTTAGTCAGGTTCTGTAGTTGATCAATCCTAAGTACTGATAAAATCCTGAAGCTTAGCGCAGCTACCAACATTTCTGTCATAAGCTAGAATTTAACCGAGGTGAGTTCATCAGTCAAAACCGAAAAGGCGAGAATATCAAAGAGTTTTCAGTAAGGCTGATCCTGTATCTGAATGACATTCGTCCTACATGATCCACGGTGCAAAAACAGAACATGCAATCGATCAATCATGCACATCTTAACAGATCAGAAACAAGATGAACACTGCAATTAAGTTCATGAGCCATAACCGAAAAGGGACTGACAAAGACATTCAGTTAGCAATTTAGCCCGCAGGACACCACGACCACCTCCTGCAACTCCAGCACCGCCTGCAGGACCTCCAGGGGACTGACAAAACACATAAATATGCAGTACTTCGGAGAATATCATAATAGAAGAACGAAATGATCATTGCAGTGAGTTTGTGGCATCCGGTCCTGTTCATCAAACGCTCATGCTTTTCAAACATAATTCTAACAACTGAACAACATTCCTTATATGCATAGGATGATTCAGAGTAAAAACTGGAAGTGAATTGAGCCATCTAAACAGTAACTGATGCATGCAGGAAAAAAATTAGCACAAGCAACAACAGAAGTTGAACAAACAGTTGGAACAGAGCACAAGAAGATCAATCAAATTCGCACAAAAATTCATCCAAGTCGTACTGGACAAGCTAGGCAACAACCATTCGGTGCCACATAATGCAATCAGAAGTACAGAACACAGTGCTCATCTCTCATCTGAACCTCTATTGAACTAAACGACTACCCAAATCACTCATCCAAACCACTACGCACTACTAGCAGTAAATCCTCAATGGCTAGAAACATAACAGAGCAAGATGACTCACGTACGCGTCACTCGGCGAGGCTGGCGAGCTTCTTGGGCTCCATGAAGAGGGAGAGGACGAAGACGGTGATGTCGATGTGCTTCACGGCGAGCGATCCTGCACGCACGGTACAGGTAGTCGAGCGACTTGCCCACGTCACCGCCGCCGCCTCTGGCTGCCCGACGGGGCTTGCTGGAGCCGGACTTGGCGGTGGCGGTGGTGTCCGGGTCGACGGAGAGGTCGACCTTGGCGAGGGCCTCGGTGGCGGCCGCGACCGGGTCCGGGTCGTCCCTGTCGGGGCTGCTGTCCCGCTAGGAGGTGGAGGAGTCGGGGGTCTTGCCGGGGATGGGGGCCTTGCCTCTGGCGAGGCACTCGACGCAGCGCGGGATGAGGTGCTCCTCCAACAGCTTGATGGCCATGACGCGGTCGAAGGCATGGGCCTGGGATCTGGGGCGGACCGGGAACTGCTGCGTGAGCAGCGCATCGTGGCGTCGGCGTACGCGTCAGAGGTTGGAGGCGAGCTCGCCGAGCGTGGCGTCCGCGTCCGCAGCTGTGGCGGTGGGGGCGCCGTCGACAGATTTAATTCATGTGGGGGGTGACCGCGGTTGATAATTGGAAACGGCAGGGGGTTTTCTGCAAAACTGCATGCACTGACCGGTCCAGCCACTTGGCAGCCAATTGGCGAGCTGTGATTGGCCTGGGACTAAATCATCACAAGAGGTGCAAGTTAGGGTATGATTTGGTCAAGTTTTGCAACTTTGAGACTAAATCATCACATTGGATGCAAGTTAGGGGGTGCTATTACCTCCCAAAAAATCGTGGGACGCCGGGATACCATGCAAAGCTGACAATGTGGTGGGCCTGGTTGATTTGACAGCACGGTTGATGTGCGGTTGAGATACGAGTTATGCGCGCAATGCGTTAGGAAAAATACACGTCCGAGTTTGGGTAGCTGAAACAAGCGCTTATACGGATACAAAACTCCGTGCCTGGGTACGGTACGGATGGAGAAGAAAACAGGAGGAAGCTGCAGATACGGGGAGAGCATCGCTGGTTTTGATACACGCTATTCCCGGCGGACAGCTGCCAGGACAGGCTAGCGCCTCTGCGATTCGGTCGGAGCACGTGGAATGGAAAAATGAAGTCCCTATCTACACCGCCACCGCCACCGTCTCCTTCTCCACCCCTACATATTGCCGTTGTCTCACACTGGCACACACATTCATATCGGATAATTAGCTCCCCTCGACTGACAACTAGCTACCAAACCACCACCAGTCGGTGCTTTGTTTACAGGAGAGCAGCGGGCAAACAGCCGGACAACAGCAAACATTCAGGCAGCACACACGTTCTTGTTGGAGGTGAGAGTGTTCTCCATGATTTTGCAGCAATGTTTTCTTGCCGTTTCTTCTTGTTTAGCTTAGCACCGATGATTGGATTGGAACCTGAAGCAATGGCTTGATTTTGGTGCTGTTTCTTCCAGTTTGTGTGAGGATCAAGGTCACTAGAAATCTACAATGGGGGTCATGTTCTCCTGCCCCGCGGATGACTATGACCCGATGGAGGAAGGCGCCCTCGCGCCGGCGGACGGCGGGGAGCCGACGGTCCTCAGGGCCTTGGGCTCCGGGAAGCTGCTCATACAGGGGTCGCTCAGCTTCAAGAGGGAGCAGCAGCTGGACGACAGCCCGGGCTCTCTCCAGCTGGAGACCGAGATCTCCATCAGGACAGCCGGCGACATTGCCGGCGCCGAGGACGAGGCCGAGGCGCCGCCGCCGCTTGCGCCGCGGGAGCTCGCCAGGCTGAGGGCGGGGGCGGAGAGCCCGAGGCACGATGCTGCGGCGCTCAGGCTGCAGAAGGTGTACAAGAGCTTCCGCACGCGGCGGCAGCTCGCCGACTGCGCCGTGCTGGTGGAGCAGAGCTGGTGGAAGCTGCTGGACTTCGCGCTCCTCAACCGCAGCTCCGTCTCCTTCTTCGACATCGAGAAGCAGGAGACGGCCGTGTCCAAATGGTCCAGGGCCAGATCCCGAGCTGCCAAGGTAGTACAGTACAACATATTTCGCATCTCAAACAAATCTGGGTCAGCTGCCTCATCTGAAATCGGCAAACTGGGCTGAATATTTTGTCAAATTTGGGCGTGTTTTCCTTTTCTTCAGGTTGGAAAGGGACTGTCCAAGGATGACAAGGCGCAGAAACTCGCATTGCAGCATTGGCTCGAAGCGGTGAGTGTCTCGTCATTTTTTCTCTCCATATGCTGCGATTTGTTCAGGTTCTTGTTATGTTTTATTTACTGCGCAATGAGCTGATGTTGGTTTCTACTCAAATTGTTAATGCAGATTGACCCGCGCCACCGCTACGGCCACAACCTGCACTACTACTATGATTGCTGGCTCCACAGCGAAAGCAAGCAGCCTTTCTTCTACTGGTAAGTTAGCTCACTAGACTAGACACATTTCAGCCAACGAATGGGATGTGCACTTATGATCCTCGCTACTCAGGCTTGATGTTGGAGAAGGCAAAGAGATCAATCTTGAAGGCAAGTGCTCCCGGTCCAAGCTTCTGAGCCAGTGCATCAAGTACCTCGGCCCGGTAAGTAGTGTTTACAATCATTGAGCAGGAGTTATAGCAACTGATATAGGGTGGCTAACAGATTGTATAAAAACTGTGCAGAAGGAAAGAGAGGACTATGAGGTTGTAATTGAGGACAGCAAGTTCTTGTACAAGAAGAGCCGGCAAATAATCGACACGTCCTTCGGTCCGAGAGATGCAAAGTGGATCTTTGTTCTTAGCACAGCTAAGACCTTGTATGTTGGTCAGGTAAATATGAATATGCAGTTATGCACATGCCATCCTGTAGGCGGTCAGCCCTAATATAATCAACTGTAGAAATATCAGTTCAGTGTGTGATATGAATCTTGCCATTGTGAATTGCAGAAGAAGAAAGGTAAATTTCAGCATTCTAGCTTTCTTGCTGGGGGAGCTACTTCGGCTGCTGGGAGACTGGTTGCTGAAAATGGAACCCTCAAGGTATGCAAGCAATTCTTATCTGCTTTTACATCCAGTTTTATCAGGCAACGTGCTGACACCATTCTGAACTTCACTGTTGACAGGCTATTTGGCCTCACAGTGGTCACTACCGCCCTACAGAGGAGAACTTCCAGGAGTTCAAAAGCTTCCTCAATGACAACTTGGTTGATCTCACTGACGTGAAGGTAAGCATCCTACAATACGATTCAAACAAAAATTAGACGACATCATACATTGTAGCACAGTGGTCTTACTACATGTTTCAAATTGCTGCAGATGAGCCCAGCAGAGGAGGACGAGGAATTCTGGGGCAGCCTCAAGAGGATCGCTTCGGAGAACGACAAATCTGAAGATGGCCCTGCTGCACCTGAAGAAACCGGCTCTCTTCAGACAGCTCAGGTCGTTCAAACGACATCTACAGAGACAGAAAAACGCGAGGAACCGGTGGTGGCGCGCGAGAAGATCCTTCAGAGGATCAACTCCAAGAAGGACATGAAATCGTACCAGCTCGGCAAGCAGTTGTCCTTCAAGTGGACGACCGGGGCAGGCCCTCGGATCGGGTGCGTGCGCGACTACCCTTCGGAGCTCCAGGCGCACGCGCTGGAGCAGATGAACCTGTCGCCGCGGTGCGCCGCCGGGCCTGCGTGCACCCGGTTCGCCTCGCCGCTGAGGCGAAGCTTCAACAGCATCGTGACTGTGACAAGGGGGTGTGAGAATGAGACGTCCACGCCGAGGGGAGCGTTTCGGTCGCCTCTGCAGCATGGACTGGTTGCAGATGAGAGGTGAAATGAGGAGAGTTGCAGTTGCAGCTGCCTGAAGCGTCCCCAGTCAGTCAACTGGAAATGCATGCAGATGTGTGTGATAGGAAAAATAAAGTAACATACATACTGCCTGCGTAGATGTAGATGCGGTAGTGTAGACGTCTTATGTATGTTTACAGAGGAAGTACATTGTTTAGTTGGCGTATATTACAGCTGCTTTACATAGATAAGCGGACCTACATGAAAATTCTTTCATTCTTTTATCATTGATGAGAACAGCGACTCAATGAAATAATAAGCATATGTGTTCGCCTCATGTTCCAATGGCGCTTCAAAATTGTGATAGATTCTTAATTTTGCCAAATTGTTGCCCTTAAAGAGGGTTAAATTTTAGTAAGTTAACATGCCAAACAGTGTGCAGAGAGTAGCTTTCCCGAAGGAAAGGAAATGGCTTCAAAGGCCATTCTGATATTACATCTGCAAGCTTTGCTGCATAGGAAAGAGCATCTAGTGGAAAATCTACATAAGAAAGCCTTTTTTGGCCAGGGAATGAGCAAGGAGATTTTGGGTCCGAGGAATGTGAGAGACCTTGTAGGAGTTGAGGCAAGAAGCAAAGTTGAAGAAATCGGCAAGTAATTGCCTGTTCGGTAGCTCGCTAGGTCCCAGCTTCCGCTAATCTGCCAGCTCCAAGAAGCTGGCTTCCAGGAGCGGAGCGGCACGCACGTACAAAAAATCGGAGCGACGGTTTTGGCGATCTCAGAAATCGGGAATCTCAAGTTGGCGTTATTTACGAACAGCTGCCACCGCGAAGTGAATCGAGGGGACCACGTACCGGTTCGCTACTTCTATTTCCCTTGTTCTCGTGTGTTTGCCTGGGCCTAAGGCCACCTTACCTGTTGAGCCGGCTGGGCTCCAGCCCACCCAGCCAGGTTGGCCTGCTAACACGTACGAGAAGCTGGAGCGAGGGGCCGAACGAATTTCTGAGCGCTAGAGCTCGCGCCGGAAGCTGGCGATTGAAAAACAAAGCTGGATTTGTGGATTTATTGGATTTATTGGAGTTGGGGAGCTGCCGAACAGGCCCTAAGTTTCTTCAATGCCCTGGGTTGGGGAATAAGTTTCTTCCTTCCACAACATTGACCTTTCTGAAAGAAACAGAGCTCCATCCCAATGCCTTGATAGCAGTGGCGGAGCCAGCGCCCGGCGACCCTGGGCAGTTGCCCGGGCTCGCTAGGACGCGCCAGCTACGATGGCCTCCTTAGATCAAAGGAAAGATCGTCAACGCAATCGTGTTTTACCCGGCCAGCTGGGCTGGTTATAGCAAGCAGCCTGTTTACCCGGCCAGCTGGGCTGGTACTCAGATGAGAAGTAGGCCCACTGGCCTGCCGGCCTAGCAAGCAGCCTGTTTGGGATTAGCAGGACCGTGATCTTTTCTTAAGAAAAAAACAAAAAGGACCATGATTGGTCCATCGCTCCACCTCGCCACGATCTGCCTGTTCGACTGTTCGACAGACTTATTTGTCAGTTGAAATTTTGAGGTCACAGCGTGGGGTGTTCGACAGACTTACTGGGGGTTTAAATTTTGAGTACCTCGCTATAAATTAAATTTGTATGACTACTTCATTATTAATGTAGATTGTGGTTTGGGATTTTGGTACTATTTTATATGTTGCATACCTGAATCAAGGTTTTTTTACCGGTTGGAATTTTTAGAAACCGACCGGATATTTTGTCGGACCTAGAATTTTTTTCTTACACGCTCACATAGTGTGGAATAGAAGCCGCATGCATAATTTAACACAAAATAGCTCCTAGCATGGTGGAAGTGTTTTCGATGTAACAAGATCGACTATGTCTCGCAAGCTTGATTTTTAATTTTATTAGTAGTGTTTAAAAAAGGGAAAACGTTTGTTTTCAGCCGGATGAAAACAGACAAACGTAAGCCGCGTGCGCTGCTGGACACGTGTCTTCTGGGCCCATCCACCGCTCCTCAGCCGGCCTTATCTCTTCGAACCCAATCTTCTCCACACGTTCTTCCCCATTGCTTTTCGCCTTTCCCCCATCTCTCTGTCGTCACAAGCGAGAAAGGAGAGAGGCTCCCATGGGGGACGCCGGCAACCCCGCCCAGGTGCGGCGAACTAGGAAGCGACCGACGACTCCCTCCCCCCGCATCTCCGCCACGTGCCACTGCCGCGGTGCTGCAACCCCGAGGGGGCGACGCAACACGCAGGGGTGGGCGGCCGCTCGTCGACGACCCGTCGGTGCTGCGACGCAGCAACTCGTCCATGGCCACAGTGTTGCGGTGCAACGTCGGGGGCGGTGCTGCTGGTTGCTGCAAGTCGCTGGCTGCGGAGCTGCAATGGAGCGCTCTCCGGGTCGTCGAAGCTCCACCGGGGCTGCAATGAAGCGCCGCCGGAGCTGCAATGAAGCATGGCAAAGCTGCAATGAAGTGCGCCGGAGCTGCAGTGAAGCACCACGGAGATCGTTGAAGCTTCGTTGGGGCTGCAATGGAGCTTGGCCGGAGTTGCAATGGAGCTTCGTCGGAGCCTTGGTGCTGCATTGGAGCTCGCCGAAGTTGCAATGGAGCTCCGCCGGAGCGGTCGTGCTGCATTGGAGCTCCATCGGGTTGCAATGGAGCTCACTGGACCCTGTCCATGCTTGGTTGGAGCTCCGCGGGGGCTGCATTGGCGTTGCACTGAAGCTGTCACGCTCATTATTGCCTGCCTGTGATCCAACGACCCCTTGCACGCTGATCGGACAACTGAACAGGCGAATGATTTCTCTAAGAAATCATCTGGCTGATTTGTAGCAGCCGCCTTAAAAAAATTATGGCCACGATGGGTTAGGGAGGACTCATACCCGCACATTAGGGAAAGGATTGTCGGTGGAAGTATTTGAACTCAAAACTCATTTAAATGCTTTCAAGTGAAAATGCCGAATTTTTGAGTTTTTTTTCTTCCTAAAAACAGTTCTTCTAGTGCCTACCGGAAAAATCGGTATCATGCAAAAAAAGACTTGATCCGAATACCCGATTTTAATTTTTATATTATACACTTAGGATAAAACTTGCCCAGGCTTCACAAAATTTCTGGCTCCACCCCTGCTTGATAGCCGAACCACCAAGAAGTAAACCCATAGCTTCTACTTGCAAAACTGAAAACACATTTGAGGTCGCCGCTTGAATGAATACAGAATGTCTAGAAAATGCATTTCTGAGGAACACTCCAAAGTAAAGTTCATTCCCTGCCGTAGAAGGATTAAAGGTTCCGTCACCGTATGCCGAGGTTGCCTGCTGGTTGTTTCTATTTTTGAGCAAAAGAGGAAGAACTCCCCTCCGATTTCATTAACGAAACCAACGCACGAAACCAGGTTTGAGTACCAGTACTTCCTAGATCTAAAAGCAAACTACAAACTACCAAAAGCTAAGCAGTTCAAGACATACCAAGTAACAAGCAACTTCAGCAATGAACTGGGCCACATGCGGCAAGAGGTCAAGAGGTCGCAGCCTCAACAGAGAAGAAAAGATAATCTTCAGGTGGACGACGTCAGCCCTTAGTCTGTCAGCCGCAGCACCCCAGCTCTCCATCCCTACGAAGCCTTGTAGACCTCACTTGTTACTCGCTCGATTAGCCTTGCCCCCAGCATCAGAAGGTTTTGCTCTGTTTTCCCCCCTACAAAGAAGTCCAATCCACCAACCAATTGCATGTTAGTTTGGAGTCATGGGATCATTGATCTTTCTATCTCGAAAAGTAATATCATTTCTACATTTCCAGATTGCCCACATGATAGCAGAGATTCCAACTAGCACTAGTTTTTTCTCTCTATCAACAAAGCTTCTGACACAAGGTCCTAGACAATCATCTATCCCTTTAGGAGATGTTTTTAGATTAAATGAACATTTAATCAAGCTCGACAGGAGTTTAGCAGCTGAGCATCTAAAAAACAGATGATCTGTAAGGGCATATTTCTCCCTATGTGTTTTGGTGATTGATGACAATGCATTTGCGGACTAATCGTGTGCATTGAGCATTTCAGAGATCTCATGTCTAGGCACAAGACGATTCGGTGCCCCTCAGAGCCTATCGAAGATGGCGGTTTTCTACGTTTCTTTTCGGTGGATTTGAGTCGTAGGAAAGTCGTACTATTAAGAGGGGGTCCGCTTCGGAAAGGTTAGGGTGGAATCAACACGTACACATCTGTTCCTTTGCACCAACTTTCCTTCGCTTCATTGGAGCACCGGTCGTTTATCCTTGTCTATGCGAAGATGAAGGCCTCCAAGTGCTATAGTTTCTGTGGCGTGCAGTAGAACTGCTCAAGGGAGTAGTAGTACCGCCAAGGGAAGCGGTAGTACCACGTTGTGCGGTAGTACCACTCCTCTCGAGCGGTAGTACAGTGGCCTCTAGCCCAGAACGCTGGCATGCATGGAAGTAGGTGCGGAAGTAATTTTTTTACTTCCGTGCCCTACATGGTAGTACCGCTCCCTGGGAACGGTAGTACCGTGCCGGATTTTCGCACAAACCAAAACTCAGCGGAAGTGGCCACAGATGTAATTTTATTAGTCCGTGCCTTCCCAGCCCAGTTGAACCCTACCTTGCGGTAGTACCGCAAGGGCACGCGGTAGTACCGCTCCGGCGGTTCTACCACTCCGGCGGTTCTACCGCTCGTTGTTATACGCAATAGGGCCTCGTCTGGTCTCTGCCGCGCGAGCGGTAGTACCGCACGGTCTAGCGGTAGTACCGCACGTCGCAGGCTGAATAAGTGGGTAACGGATGGATCTTTTCCACCACTACATAAAAGGGGTCTTCTTCCCCAAGTAGACCACCTCTTCCCTCCCCAAGCTCCATTGTTGCTCAAAGGTCCATTTTCGCCCGATCTCTCTCCCTAGCCAATCAAACTTGTTGATTTTCTAGGGATTGGTTGAGAAGGCCCCGATCTACACTTCCACCAAGAGAAATTTGATTCCCCCACTAATCCCTTGCGGATCTTGTTACTCTTGGGTGTTTGAGCACCCTAGATGGTTGAGGTCACCGCGGAGCCATATTCCAGTATGGTGAAGCTTCATGGTGTCGTTGGGAGCCTCCAATTAAGTTGTGGAGATAGCTCCAACCTTATTTGTAAAGGTTCGGTTGCCGCCTTCAAGGGCACCAATAGTGGAATCACGACATCTTGCATTGTGTGAGGGCGTGAGGAGAATACGATGGCCCTAGTGGCTTCTTGGGGAGCATTGTGCCTCCACACCGCTCCAACGGAGACATACTTCCTCTCAAAGGGAAGGAACTTCGGTAACACATCCTCATCTCCACCGACTCCACTCTTGGTTATATCTCACCTTTACTTGTGCAAGCTTATATTGTGTTGTATCCTTTGCTTGCTTGTGTGCTTGTTGTCGTTGCATCATATAGGTTGTTCACCTAGTTGCACATCTAGACAACCTACTTTGTTGCTAAGTTTAATTTGGTCAAGAAAAGCTAAAAATTGTTGGTTGCCTATTCACCCCCCCTCTAGTCAACCATATCGATCCTTTAAGTTGGTATCAGAGCCTCGTCTCTTTACTAAGGACTTTGCCATCCGAAGAGTATAGTTGACACCACGGACGAGGTGGAGATCACCCCGGTGCGAATCCCACTCTGTCCATGGCCGATGGGGGATCCTCGATCTCTCGTGAGGAGTCCAATGTGGCTATGGACACATTGAAAACCTCCATGACGGACAAGGTTGAAGGCATGTTCAAGGAGTTTGTTGATGGGCTTAAATTATCCACTGAACCGTTGGAAGTGATTGAACCCGCTAACAAGGTGACGGATGCTAACTCCATAAAGGGGAAAGCTAGTAGTGAGCAAGCTCGTATCCCTAGTGGTAGAAGCGGGAGTGGCATCTTTGCCCATGTTGAACCTCTACTTACTTATGGAGGAACGGTTCCCTCCACTCATATGAATCATATTGGTCCTCCTCCTAAGCTTGTGAAAAATGAGGATTTTGCTTCTTGGGTGTATCGCTTTAAACATCATTTAAATCATACTTCTACTAATCTTTGGAGAATTATTGAGCAAGGTTTCTACCCGCACGACCCAAGCAACTTCACTCCTAGAGAAGCCATGGACCATCAATTCAACGAGTCCGCTCTCTTCATTCTCCAAGAAGCAATTCCTCCCGAAGATATTGCACACCTCCGACCTTTCACCATGGCCAAGGAAGCATGGCAACATGTTTTTTCCATTTACAAGGGAATCGCAAGCATTCAATGCTTCAACTTTGAAGCGGTACAAGATGAAGCTGATGAGTTTTCTATGAATGAAGATGAAGAACCTCGTGAGCTTTACCGGAGATTAACCACTCTCGCGATCTCACTCCGAGATCATGGGAGCAAGGATACGGATGACAATTGGATCAAGCGCAAGTTTCTCAAGGCCATGATGCCCTAGCACAAGGCCGTGTCATCCGTCAAAGGCCAGACTTTCATGCCTTGTCCTCAAGTGAAGTGTTGGATGAGTTTGTTGCTATGAGGATCTTGGACAAGACCGCCGACAATGCGCTGTTGCATTCTCAACGATCAAAGAATCCCAACCTTGATTTGAAGGCCAAGGCTAGTGTGGAAGAAGAGAGTGAAGAGGAAGAAGAGGAATGTTGCCCCGAAGATACCAATTATGCTTATCATGAGCACATGGCTCTCGCGCCATGGCAATTTTGTAGCAAGAAGAACACAAGACCTAACTTCAACAAGAACAACTCAAGTGGCACCAAGGGCAAGAAACGTGTGAGGATATGCTATAATTTTGGCAATGTGAGCCACTTTGTTGCGGAATGCGCGTACGAGAAGAGGGAAGACAATGGGGGCAAGCTTATCCAAAAAGACAAGGCCAAGTCCTTCCCCAACAAGAACAACGTCACCAAGAAGACTCCTCCCAAGGGGTTGGTGGCACAAGAAGAGTACAATGAGGATGATGATGATGAAGAAGACGGTGAGACGTTTGCCATGGCCTCCATTGCCATTGCAACAACTCCACTGGTGTCCCTCTTCGACTCACCCAACGAGAACATGTCAGGACGAGTTTTCCAATAAAATATTATTGGAAAATCGACCATTTTATCAGACAAGCATAGGAAAATCCTTCTTACTGGTAGACAAATCCTTGATACAGAAATCCAGAAGTACTAAATATTATACAGGGTTGAGCTGAGGCTGCTCAACAATTTATTACAAGCAAAGTGATATTACACACAAAGGCGGATATGACACAAAGGGTATGGTGGCATAACTATTGACTCGTAATAAAAGTGGTGGTGGATATGTCATAGTGAAGTGGGTGACATGACTCCAAAAATCTTACAGCTCATCAAGCGTCGGAGTGAGGCTCGATGAGTTTATTAAGATAGAGGAAGCATATATAGTACAAGTGACCAACTCCAGGATCACACGGGACTGACTGGGACTCCTCTAGGCGTCGGACTCGCTATCGTACTCTTCATCCATAACATCGCCTTCATCAACATCTGGCCAAATCAACAAGCCACGTGAGTACTTTGAATGTACTCTCAAGACAGTTTGGACATAAGATATAACAAATGCAACATGATGCACATGAACAGACTAGTAATGCGCACTAAGATAATAAATTTGTACTTCATGTTAAATAAAAAGGAAGTCGGGCGGTAGTCCTCCCGAAATCCCAATAAAATAACTGAAGACCGATCGGGTGTCTGAAGCGACGCCTCGAAAGGTAAAATAAATTAACATGCCGCAGTCGGGCGTCAGAGCGACACCACATAAAGGGCTTATATTAAAACGTAAATGACAACACGTGCCACAGTCGGACGTCTAAGCGACATCTCGAAAAGGGCTTATAATGAAAGTAAATAACAAGGATGCCACAGTCGGACGTCTGAGCGACATTATATAAAGGGCTTATATCAAAAGTAAATAACAATAATGCCACAGTCGGATATCTGAGCGACATCACATAAAGGGCTTATATCAAAAGTAAATAACAACAATGCCACAGTCGGACGTCTGAGCGACATCACATAAAGGGCTTATATCAAAAGTAAATAACAATAATGCCACAATCGGATGTCTGAGCGACATCACATAAAGGGCTTATATCAAATCATTCGAATTCAAGTAGCTCATGAAGGTAACATCATCCCATGGAACTACTCGGTACATGATAATAAATGGGTTAGTCCATCCATAGGAATAACATTCAGCCGGGTTTACCACTCTCAATTTCACGCTTATACTGCGGAGACTGTCACTGAGACTGACACTAAGACTAATACTAAGATTGACACTAATATGCTGATCAAAGTCCTTGACCGTGGACATGGTTACTTGAATGGTTTTGACTCTGCAGAGTTTGTACTCTTTAACCACAGCCAACGGTTTTCGGTGGTCACAAAGGACTAGCTCGGTCTATAGTATTTTAGGAGAAACACATCTAACCAGTACACACCCATTCCACATTCCGCTGCCAGGAATCACCCTAGGCAACGTTCAAGAAAAACTTTAAGATGGGGAGGCTACAACCTCGAATAGCATGGGATCAAATTTATATCGCGTGCTCTAAGGGGTGCCCCCCTCTCGGTCCCAACCGGAAACACCCATGCCCCCTGACCGGATGACGGGCTTTAATCCAGGGCCATGGAACCCTCATCACGACCCCTCTATTTGGTGTGTACAAGGAAAGAGGTTTGCAACTGACTAAACCGCATTCTTTGCAGAAGACATGTGGCGGCACAAAAAGGGGACGAACGGGAATAAGACTCGGTCCACGTTAATACTGGAGTTAAACGGTTGACATAAAACTGGCATGCTTCAACAATACCAGCTTGCAACCTATCATGCCACCACATGGTTAGGTTATCTCACCATCTTATGGACACATCAAATTTCAAAGCTCACTTGCAGCTTACTTTGCATGAAATATAACATTCACAATTGCTTATATAAACATGTCATGAGAAAACCACTCAAGCAATAATGAAAAACACCCATCATATCAAAGGTTCAAACATGCTTGCCTGGTTCAGAGTATTCGGAGTCTAGCTCGGTGAAGTTTGCGGCTCCGTCACTTCCTTCGGTATCTACGTTATAAAAGAAATCAGATACTAACGTAAATACCGTGCGCGCATAAATATTGTTCCCAATATTTTTTCAAATAAATATGATAGAAAACTAGATAGAAAAATAAAGAGGACAGAAAAAGAATCAACTAAAAGTCATCTTTTGTTTAAAAGTTATAAAGGTTTTAGTCTAGGGACTAATCTGTGATAAAATTGAAACTTTCCAGGGGCTAGTTTAGAAAAACAGAAAACATTTTGGTTAGAAATACACCGACCAAAAGGGAAAACGTACTTTGCCCGAAGGCGCTTTCAGAAAACATTTCAAATAAAAGAGGAGAAGCTGACGAGGGGGTCCCACCCGTCAGGTTTAAAAATTTAAACAGAGCACACCGGCGCCCGAGGATCGCGGTGGTCGCCGGCGTCGATCCACGGCGGGGTAGGGGAAACGGGAAGTACCTATGGACTCAGGAGCTCTTCTGCGTCTGTGGATGGTGGAGTTGGTCGTCAGCGGGCACCACATCGACGACGACCTCCACTCCGGTGGATGGTGGTTCAGGTGGTGATGGATCTCACCGAGGAGGGTTGCAGACGCCAAATTGGGGCTCGGGTCAGAAGAGTGGGTGCACTAGGAGTCTACTGGCATAGTTTGGGAAGTGGGGGTGCTCTCACCAGAGAGAATCTTGCCGGAGCCCGAAGCGGATCGGGGCGGCCGGAGTTGGGGAAGAAGGCCTCTTCGAGGTCCTTCTAGCGGCTGGTCGTGGTTCTGGTGAGGTGGAGGAGTGGTGTTGGGTCGAAGGCGAGCTCGGGGCCTCCATACATAGCCGGCCCGAGGCGGTTGCCGAGAACGGGATCACTCCGGCGAGCGATTACGGTGATGCAGTGGTCGGGCTAGAGGTTTAGGTGACTGGGCATCTTCGAATTGGTCCACTGGCTCCATTCAACAACTAATCCTGGTACAACTTGGGCGATACTCCAAGCCTTCGACGGAACGGCCTCACGGGCTCGTCGGCGGCAGAGAGCGCGCGCTGTGCCTCTCAAGCCACGACGACAGTTCTGCAGTGCGCCCAGAGAAGAGGACGGCCACGCGGAGGCTCCTGGTGGTGTGGGCGGTGCTGGACGGCGCCGTTCCTCGCTGAGCTTCTCTGGCGGCCGCAGCGAGCGTTGCTGTCGCCGCTCACGGGGGCGATGCACCCCTGCCAGCTCACCGCCGACACTCGCACACGTCCAGACGACAATGCGGCGCGGTGGATAAGAAGGAGGAACAGGGAGCATGGCGCCACTGCAGTTACCGGTGAGATCGACGTGAAGCTTTGAAGAAAACGACACCGGCGACTGAACTAAACACTGAATTCTGAAACTTGACAGGAACAGTGCCGACCACCTATTCGATGAAATGATTTGAGCATGTGGAAAATTTTTCTTGTGCTGAAGCTTGGTGAGGTGATCTCTTGATGCATCTGGAGACTGTCTGAATTATCTCAGAATTTTTGGAAAAGAGAAAGAATGAAATTCACCAAAAATGGCAAATCTGGTCCAAACTTGCAGCAAACAAATTTTGAAAAATTTGAACTGTGGACTAGCAGCTCTTGATGTATCTAGGTTGAGGGTACCAAGGAGTAGCTAGGGTAATTTACTTGGGATTAAAAGCTCAAGGAATCTGGTACTTCCTTTGTAAATCCCAAGAGTCCAAAAATAAATTACAGAAAAAGATTTGAGGTAAAAATAGATAGAAATAAAATCAAAAGAGGTTGAGACTTGCTGGGATTGGATGCTTGACTTGACCCAAAGTGGGGAGGTGGGTTTTGGAAGAAAGTTTTCAACATAGGTCATGGCAAGAGAGTAATTTTTGAATGGGGAAGAAGAAAATCCAAAAATTATAGGAATCCTTTTTAATAAATAGGAATTGCAAAAACCTTCCAAAATTATTTGTGTTGAGCCAACACAAGATGAAAAATCTTCAAGACCAACAATGAAGGTTGGGAAGAACCCAAAAAAACTTGTCATAAAAGAACCATTTTGGGAAGGAGAGTCTTTGTAAAAAATATATTTAAACAACCTCCTTCCAATTAATTAAAGAATTTGATAAAAATCAAACCAAAATTTTTGGAGTGTTACAACACCTACCCCCTTAGGAAAAAATCTCGTCCCCGAGATTTCTGAAGGAAATATGCCCTAGAGGCAATGATAAAGTTATTTTTTATTTCCTTATATCATGATAAATGTTTATTATTCATGCTAGAATTGTATTAACCGGAAACATAATACATGTGTGAATACATAGACAAACAGAGTGTCACTAGTATGCCTCTACTTGACTAGCTCGTTAATCAAAGATGGTTATGTTTCCTAACCATGGACAAAGAGTTGTTATTTGATTAACGGGATCACATCATTAGGTGAATGATCTGATTGACATGACCCATTCCGTTAGCTTAGCACCCGATCGTTTAGTATGTTGCTATTGCTTTCTTCATGACTTATACATGTTCCTATGACTATGAGATTATGCAACTCCCGTTTACCGGAGGAACACTTTGTGTGCTACCAAACGTCACAACGTAACTGGGTGATTATAGAGGTGCTCTACAGGTGTCTCCGAAGGTACTTGTTGGGTTGGCGTATTTCGAGATTAGGATTTGTCACTCCGAATGTCGGAGAGGTATCTCTGGGCCCTCTCGGTAATACACATCACATAAGCCTTGCAAGCATTGCAGCTAATGAGTTAGTTGCGAGATGATGTATTACAGAACGAGTAAAGAAACTTGCCGGTAACGAGATTGAACTAGGTATAGGATACCGACGATCGAATCTCGGGCAAGTAACATACCGATGACAAAGGGAACAACGTATGTTGTTATGCGGTCTGACCGATAAAGATCTTCGTAGAATATGTGGGAGCCAATATGAGCATCCAGGTTCCGCTATTGGTTATTGACCGGAGACGTGTCTCGGTCATGTCTACATTGTTCTCGAACCGTAGGATCCGCACGCTTAAGGTGTCAATGACATTTATATTATGAGTTTATGAGTTTTGATGTACCGAAGGAGTTTGGAGTCCCAGATGAGATCGGGGACATGACGAGGAGTCTCGAAATGGTCGAGACGTAAAGATCGATATATTGGACGACTATATTCGGAGTTCGGAAAGATTCCGAATGATTCGGGTATTTATCGGAGTACCGGAGAGTTACGGGAATTCGCCGGGGAGAAGTATTGGGCCTTATTGGGCCATACGGGAAAGAGAGACGGGCTGCCTAGGGCAGGCCGCGCGCCCCCCCATGGCCTAGTCCGAATTGGACTAGGGGGAGGGGCCGCACCCCCTCCTTCCTTCCCTTCTCTCTTCCCCTTCCTTGTCTCCTACTCCTACTACATGGAAGGACTCCTAGTTGGACTAGGAAGAGGGGGAATCCTACTCCTGGTGGGAGTACTACTCCCAGTGGGAGTAGGACTCCCCTAGGGCGCGCCATAGAGAGGGCCGGCCCTCCCCTCCTCCACTCCTTTATATACGGGGGCAGGGGGCACCCCATGGACACACAAGTTGATCTTCGTGATCGTTCCTTAGCCGTGTGCGGTGCCCCCCTCCATGATATTACACCTCGGTCATATTGTAGCGGTGCTTAGGCGAAGCCCTGCGACGGTTGAACATCAAGATCGTCACCACGCCGTCGTGCTGACGGAACTCCTCCCCGAAGCTTTGCTGGATCGGAGCTCGGGGTGCGTCATCGAGCTGTACATGTGTCAAGAACTCGGAGGTGCCGGAGTAACGGTGCTTGGATCGGTTGGACCGGGAAGACGTACGACTACTTCCTCTACATTGCATCAACGCTTCCGCTTCGGTCTACGAGGGTACATAGACAACACTCTCCCCTCTCGTTGCTATGCATCACCATGATCTTGCGTGTGCGTAGGAATTTTTTTGAAATTACTACGTTCCCCAACAGTGACATCAGAGCCTAGGTTTTATGCGTTGATGTTATATGCACGAGTAGAACACAAGTGAGTTGTGGGCGATACAAGTCATACTGCTTACTAGCATGTCATACTTTGGTTCAGCGGTATTGTTGGATGAAGCAGCCCGGACCGACATTACGCGTACGCTTACACGAGACTGGTTTTACCGCTGTGCTTTGCACACAGGTGACTAGCGGGTGTCTGTTTCTCCAACTTTATGAACCGAGTGTGGCTACGCCCGGTCCTTGCGAAGGTTAAAACAGCACCAACTTGACAAACTATCGTTGTGGTTTTGATGCTTAGGTAAGAATGGTTCTTGCTCAGCCCGTAGCAGCCACGTAAAACTTGCAACAACAGAGTAGAGGACGTCTAACTTGTTTTTGCAGGGCATGTTGTGATGTGATATAATCAAGACGTGATGAGATATAAGTTGTTGTATGAGATAATCATGTTTTGTTGAAGTTATCGGCAACTGGCAGAAGCCCTATGGATGTCTCTTTGTTGCATAAGATGCAAGTGCCAAATAATTGCTTTACTTTATCGCTATACGATAGCAATAGTTGCAAGAGCAATAGTTGGTGAGACAACCATGTGATGACACATTGATATAGATCAAGATGATGAAGATCATGGTGTCGTGCCGGTGACGATAGAGATCATGACAGTACTTTGGAGATGGAGATCAAAGGTGCAAGATGATCATGGCCATATCATGTCACATATTTTGATTGCATATGATGTTTATCTTTTATGCATCTTATCTTGCTTTGATTGACGGTAGCATTTTAAGATGATCTCTCACTAATTATCAAGAAGTGTTCTCCCTAAGTATGCACCGTTGCCAAAGTTCGTCGTGCCCAGACACCACGTGATGATCGGGTGTGATAAGCTCTACGTCCATCTACAACGGGTGCAAGCCAGTTTTGCACACGCGGAATACTCAGGTTAAACTTGACGAGCCTAGCATATGCAGATATGGCCTCGGAACACGGAGACCGAAAGGTCGAGCATGAATCATATAGTAGATATGATCAACATAGTGATGTTCACCATTGAAAGCTACTCCATTTCACGTGATGATCGGTTATGGTTTAGTTGATTTGGATCACGTGATCACTTAGAGGATTAGAGGGATGTCTATCTAAGTGGGAGTTCTTAAGTAATATGATTAAATTGAACTTAAATTTATCATGAACTTAGTCCTGGTAGTATTAGCATATCTATGATGTAGATCAATAGCTCGCGTTGTTGCTTCCCTGTGTTTATTTTGATATGTTCCTAGAGAAAATTGTGTTGAAAGATGTTAGTAGAAATGATGCGGATTGGATCCGTGATCTGAGGTTTATCCTCATTGCTGCACAGAAGAATTATGTCCTTAATGCACCGCTAGGTGACAGACCTATTGCAGGAGCAGATGTAGACGTTATGAATGTTTGGCTAGCTCAATATGATGACCACTTGATAGTTTAGTGCACCATGCTTAATGGCTTAGAATCGGGACTTCAAAGATGTTTTGAACATCATGGACCATATGAGATGTTCCAGGAGTTGAAGTTAATATTTTAAGAAAATACCCGAGTTGAGAGATATGAAGTCTCCAACAAGTTCTATAGCTAAAAGATGGAGGAGAATCACTCAACTAGTGAGCATGTGCTCAGATTGTCTGGGTACTACAATTGCTTGAATCAAGTGGGAGTTAATCTTCCAGATAAGATAGTGATTGACAGAATTCTCTAGTCACCATCACCAAGTTAGTAGAACTTCGTGATGAACTATAGTATGCAAGGGATGATGAAAATGATTCCCGAGTTTTTCATGATGATGAAATCGATGAAGGTAGAAATCAAGAAAGAACATCAAGTTTTGATGGTTAACAAGACCACTAGTTTCAAGGAAAAGGGCAAAGGGATAGAAGGGAACTTCAAGAAGAACGACAAGCAAGTTGCTGCTCAAGTGAAGAAGCCCAAGTCTGGACCTAAGCCTGAGACTAAGTGCTTCTACTGCAAAGGGACTGGTCACTGGAAGCAGAACTACCCCAAGTATTTGGCGGATAAGAAGGATGGCAAAGTGAACAAAGGTATATTTGATATATATGTTATTGATGTGTACTTTACTAGTGTTTATAGCAACCCCTCGGTATTTGGTACTGGTTCAGTTGCTAAGAGTAGTAACTCGAAACGGGAGTTGCAGAATAAACAGAAACTAGTTAAGGGTGAAGTGACGATGTGTGTTGAAAGTAGTTTCAAGATTGATATGATCATCATCGCACACTCCCTATACTTTCGGGATTAGTGTTGAACCTAAATAAATGTTATTTGGTGTTTGCGTTGAGCATGAATATGATTTGATCGTGTTTATTGCAATACGGTTATTCATTTAAGTAAGAGAATAAACTTTTGTTCTGTTTACATGAATAAAACCTTATATGGTTACACACCCAATGAAAATGGTTCATTGGATCTCGATCATAGTGATACACATATTCATAATATTGAAACCAAAAGATGCAAAGTTAATAATGATAGTGCAACTTATTTGTGGCACTGCCGTTTAGGTCATATTGGTGTAAAGCGCATGAAGAAACTCCATGCTGATGGGATTTTGGAATCACTTAATTATGAATCACTTGATGCTTGCGAACCATGCCTCATGGGCAAGATGACTAAAACTCCGTTCTCCGGAACAGTGGAGCGAGCAACTGACTTATTGGAAATAATACATACTGATGTATGCGATCCGATGAGTGTTAAGGCTCGCGGAGGGTATCATTATTTTCTAACCTTCACAGATGATTTGAGAAGATATGGGTATATCTACTTGATGAAACATAAGTCTGAAACATTTGAAAAGTTCAAAGAATTTCAGAGTGAAGTGGAAAATCATCGTGACAAGAAAATAAGGTTTCTACGATCTGATTGCAGAGACAAATATTTGAGTTACGAGTTTGGTCTTCAGTTAAAACAACGTGAAATAGTTTCACAAATTCATGCCACCTGGAACACCACATCATAATGGCGTGTCCGAACGTCATAACTGTACTTTATTGGATATAGTACAATCTATGATGTTTCTTACCGATTTACCAATATCATTTTGGGATCATGCATTAGAGACAGCTGCATTCACGTTAAATAGTGCACCATCTAAATCCGTTGAGATGACACTATATGAACTGTGGTTTAGCAAGAAACCAAAGTTGTCGTTTCTTAAAGTTTGGGGTTGTGATGCTTATGTGAAAAAGTTTCATCCTGATAAGCTCAAACCCAAATCAGAGAAATATGTCTTCATAGGATACCCAAAGAAGACTGTTGGGTACAGCTTATATCACAGATCCGAAGGCAAGACATTCGTTGCTAAGAATGGATCCTTTCTAGAGAAGGAGTTTCTCTCGAAAGAAGTGAGTGGGAGGAAAGTTGAAACTTGATAAGGTAATTGTACCTTCTCCCTTATTGGAAAGTAGTTCATCACAGAAATCTGTTCCTGTGACTACTACACCAATTAGTGAGGAAGCTAATGATGATGATCATGTAACTTCAGATCAAGTTACTACCGAATCTTGTAGGTAAACCAGAGTGAGATCCGCACGAGATTGGTACGGTAATCCTGTTCTGCAAGTCATGTTACTAGACCATGACAAACTTGCGAACTATGAGGAAGCGATGATGAGCCCAGATTCCGCGAAATGGTTTGAGGCCATGAAATCTGAGATAGGATCCATATATGAGAACAAAGTATGGACTTTGGGTGGACTTGCTCGGTGATCGGCAAGCCATTAAGAATAAATGGATCTTCAAGAGGAAGACGGACGCTGATAGTAGTGTTACTATCTACAAAGCTAGAATTGTCGCAAAAAGGTTTTCGACAAGTTCAAGGTGTTGACTACGATGAGAGTTTCTCACTCGTATCTATGCTTAAGTCTGTCCGAATCATGTTAGCAATTGCCGTATTTTATGAAATCTGGCAAATGGATAAACAAAACTGCATTCCTTAATGGATTTATTAAAGAAGGGTTGTATATGATGCAACCAGAAGGTTTTGTCAATCATAAAGGTGCTAACAAAATATGCAAGCTCCAGCGATCCATCTATGGACTGGTGCAAGCATCTCGGAGTTGGAATATATGCTTTGATAAGCTGATCAAAGCATATAGTTCTATACAGACTTGCGGTGAAGCCTGTATTTACAAAAAAGTGAGTGGGAGCACTACAACATTTCTGATAAGTATATGTGAATGACATATTGTTGATTGGAAATAATGTGGAATTATTCTGCAAAGCATAAAGGAGTGTTTGAAAGGAGTTTTTCAAAGAAAAACCTCGATGAAGCTGCTTACATATTGAGCATCAAGATCTATAGAGATAGATCAAGATGCTTGATAAGTTTTTTTTTCAATGAGTACATACCTTGACAAGATTTTGAAGTAGTTCAAAATGGAACAGTCAAAGAAAGTGTTCTTGCCTGTGTTACAAGGTGTGAAATTGAGTAAGACTCAAAACCCGACCACGTCAGAAGATAGAAAGGGAATGAAAGTCATTCCCTATGCCTTGGCCATAGGTTCTATAAAGTATGCCATGCTGTGTACCAGATCTATTGTATACCCTACACTGAGTTTGGCAAGGGAGTACAATAGTGATCTAGGAGTAGATCACTGGACATTGGTCAAAATTATCCTTAGTGGAATAAGGATATGTTTCTCGATTATGGAAGTGAAAAAAGGTTCGTCGTAAAGGTTACGTCGATGCAAGTTTTGACACTAATCTAGATGACTGTCTCAATCTGGATACATATTGAAAGTGGGAGCAATTAGCTAGAGTAGATCCATGCAGAGCATTGTTGACATAGAAATTTACAAAATACATACGGATCTGAATGTGGCAGACCCGTTGACTAAACATCTCTCACAAGCAAAACATGATCACACCTTAGTACTCTTTGGGTGTTAATCACATAGCAGTGTGAACTAGATTACTGAATCTAGTAAACCCTTTGGGTGTTGGTCACATGGCGATGTGAACTATGGGTGTTAATCACATGATGATGTGAACTATCGATGTTAATCACATGGTGATGTGATCTAGATTATTGACTCTAGTGCAAGTGGGAGACTGAAGGAAATATGCCCTAGAGGCAATGATAAAGTTATTATTTATTTCCTTATATCATGATAAATGTTTATTATTCATGCTAGAATTGTATTAACCGGAAACATAATACATGTGTGAATACATAGACAAACAGAGTGTCACTAGTATGCCTCTACTTGACTAGCTCGTTAATCAAAGATGGTTATGTTTCCTAACCATGGACAAAGAGTTGTTATTTGATTAACGGGATCACATCATTAGGTGAATGATCTGATTGACATGACCCATTCCGTTAGCTTAGCACCCGATCGTTTAGTATGTTGCTATTGCTTTCTTCATGACTTATACATGTTCCTATGACTATGAGATTATGCAACTCCTGTTTACCCGAGGAACACTTTGTGTGCTACCAAACGTCACAACGTAACTGGGTGATTATAAAGGTTCTCTACAGGTGTCTCCGAAGGTACTTGTTGGGTTGGCGTATTTCGAGATTAGGATTTGTCACTCCAAATGTCGGAGAGGTATCTCTGGGCCCTCTCGGTAATACACATCACATAAGCCTTGCAAGCAATGCAGCTAATGAGTTAGTTGCAAGATGATGTATTACAGAACGAGTAAAGAGACTTGCCGGTAACGAGATTGAACTAGGTATAGGATACCGACGATCGAATCTCGGGCAAGTAATATACCGATGACAAAGGGAACAACGTATGTTGTTATGCGGTCTGACCAATAAAGATCTTCGTAGAATATGTGGGAGCCAATATGAGCTTCCAGGTTCCGCTATTGGTTATTGACCGGAGACGTGTCTCGGTCATGTCTACATTGTTCTCGAACCGTAGGGTCCGCACGCTTAAGGTTTCGATGATAGTTATATTATGAGTTTATGAGTTTTGATGTACCGAAGGAGTTCGGAGTCCCGATGAGATCGGGGACATGACGAGGAGTCTCGAAATGGTCGAGACGTAAAGATCGATATATTGGACGACTATATTCGGAGTTCGGAAAGGTTCCGAGTGATTCGGGTATTTATCGGAGTACCGGAGAGTTACGGGAATTCGCCGGGGAGAAGTATTGGGCCTTATTGGGCCATACGGGAAAGAGAGAGGGGCTGCCTAGGGCAGGCCGTGCGCCCCCCCATGGCCTAGTCCGAATTGGACTAGGGGGAGGGGCCGCACCCCCTCCTTCCTTCCCTTCTCTCTTCCCCTTCCTTGTCTCCTACTCCTACTACATGGAAGGACTCCTAGTTGGACTAGGAAAAGGGGGAATCCTACTCCCGGTGTGAGTACTACTCCCGGTGGGAGTAGGACTCCCGTAGGGCGCGCCATAGAGAGGGCCGGCCCTCCCCTCCTCCACTCCTTTATATACGGGGGCAGGGGGCACCCCATGGACACACAAGTTGATCTTCGTGATCATTCCTTAGCCGTGTGCGGTGCCCCCCTCCACGATATTACACCTCGGTCATATTGTAGCGGTGCTTAGGCGAAGCCCTGCGACGGTTGAACATCAAGATCGTCACCACGCCGTCGTGCTGACAGAACTCCTCCCTGAAGCTTTGCTGGATCGGAGCTCGGGGTGCGTCATCGAGCTGTACGTGTGTCAAGAACTCGGAGGTGCCGGAGTAACGGTGCTTGGATCGGTTGGACCGGGAAGATGTATGACTACTTCCTCTACGTTGCGTCAACGCTTCCGCTTCGGTCTACGAGGGTACGTAGACAACACTCTCCCCTCTCGTTGCTATGCATCACCATGATCTTGCATGTGCGTAGGAATTTTTTTTGAAATTACTACGTTCCCCAACAATTTCAGCTAATCCTCAAATAGGTGTGGGTACTCCGTCCGGGGAAAATCCTCTCTTTTCCATGTTGCTTCATCCTTGGTGTGATTGCTCCACTGAACCTTGAAGAACCTAATTGTTTCCTGACGGGTCCTCCTTTCGGACTCCTCCAATATTTTTATTGGACGTTCCGCGTAGGTGAGGTCTGGTTGCATGTCAATGTTCTCGTGAGATACATGCTTTTCTGGGTTGCTTACACATTTCCTCAACTTTGAGACGTGGAACACGTCGTGGACGTTTGACAGTCCTTCGGGTAGGTCTAGCTGGTAGGCCACTGTGCCTCTTCGTGCAATCACACAAAAGGGTCCAACAAACCATGGTGCTAGCTTTCCTTTAACTTTGAATCGTTGCAAGCCCCTCATAGGAGATACTCGTAGATACACATATTCACCGGGTTCAAAGCTGACTTCACGATGTTTTTGGTCATAATAACTCTTTTGTCGGTTCTGGGCTGTCTTGAGTCGATTCCTGATTAGTCTAACTTTTCCTCAGCTTCCCTGAGTATGTCGGGGCCCAAGATACGACTGTCTCCTTTTTCTGACCAATTTAATGGGGCACGACATCTTCGCCCGTACAAGGCTTCAAAAGGTGCCATTTGTAGACTGGCCTGGTAACTGTTGTTGTATGCGAACTCGGCATACGGCAAGCTTTCTTCCCAACTGGTTCCATAGGTGAGAACACATGCTCTCAGCATGTCCTCTAGAATTTGGTTCACATGTTCAGTTTGTCCTCCAGTCAGGGGGTGGTATGCTGTACTGAATACTAGTTGAGTTCGCAGAGCTTGTTGTAAATGATCCCAAAATCTGGAGACGAATCGAGTGCCTCTGTCGGATATTATAGTCTTTGAATTCCATGCAGACAAACTATACGAGAGAGGTAAAGTTTGGCAAGCTTCTGAGTGGTGTGGGTTGTCTTTACTGGGATGAAATGTGCCACCTTAGTTAATCTATCGGTGATGACCCATATGGCATCATTTTCGTGTCGTATCCGAGGTAGTCCGACCATGAAATCCATTCCAATTTTGTCCTATTTCCACTGGTATCCTGTTTGGCTGTAATAGTCCTGCTGGTTTTTGGTGCTCGGCTTTAATGAGCTGACATGAATCACAACATGCAATGAATGTGGCTATATCCCTCTTCATACCGTGCCACCAAAATCTTTCCTGAATGTCCTTGTACATTTTGGTTCCTCCAGGGTGGATTGAATATGGAGCGGTGTGGCCTTCGGCTAGAATTTGCCGTTTGAGGTCCTCTATATTTGGTACGCAAAGTCTGTCTCCGTACCATAATATTCCCTCATTGTCTATGACGAATTCTGAGGCCTTGCTCAGACTCAGTTTTCTGTTTATGCCTTTGATGCTGGGGTGTCCATGCCGAGCCTTCTTAATCTGTTCCATTAGGGTGGGCTGTATTGTCAAATTTGACACATTGCCTTCAGTAACCATCACCAAGTTGAGTTTGGCGAACTCCTGCTAAAATTCAGGTCTCAAGTTCTATAGACTGTCGTTGCCCGAGCTGGGATTTCGACTAAGAGCATCTGCCACTACATTCGCCTTTCTTGGATGGTAGTGAATGCCAACATCATAATCTTTCACTAATTCCAACCAGCGCCGTTGTCGTAAATTGAGTTTGGGTTGTGTGAAAATATATTTGAGGCTTTTATGGTCCGTATATATTTCACAATGATTCCCAAGCAAAAAGTGCCTCCACTCTTTGAGTGCATGAATGACTGCTGCCAATTCCAAGTCATGAGTAGGATAATTTTCTTCATGCTTTCATAGTTGCCTGGAAGCGTATGCGACTACTTTGCCTTCTTGCATTAGTATGCCTCCGAGGCCCTTCTGGGATGCGTCACAATATACTTCAAAACTTTTGTGTATGTCTGGCACAACCAATACTGGTGATGTTGTTAATTTCCTTTTGAGTTCTTGGAAACTTTTCTCGCAAGCTTCAGTCCATACAAATTTCTTATCCTTCTTGAGTAACTGTGTCATTGGTTTTGCTATGGTGGAGAACCCCTCAATAAATCTTTGGTAATATTCAGCCATTCCCAGGAAACTTCGTACATCTGTTACGTTGACTGGTGGCTTCCAGCCAAGTACGGCCTTGACTTTTTCTGGGTCCACAACAACACCTTCTTGGGTCAATACGTGGCCTAGAAAACCAACCTATCTTAACCAAAATTCACATTTGCTGAATTTGGCGTATAATTTATATTTCCTTAATTCTCCCAGTACAATTCTGAGATGTCCAGCATGTTCTTCTGGTGTCTTTTGTAGTTCAGACAATTTGGAATGTTGATGATATGGTTCACGGTGATTTCCCATATTGATAACATGGTTCATCATTTCTTGATGCTACTGCTGGCTTTGCTCATAATGGCAACACACTTGAGAAAATGCTGCTTCACTACCTTGCTGACTTGACTGCCCCTGTGTGAAATTGTTACTTGTCTGGGTACCATAATTTTCTTCCGGCGGACTTGGCATGGAACGAGTCCAGGGACAAGGCATTTTCCCTCTGGGGTATTTTGCAGAACTCATGAGAAAAACTGAGTGGCAAAATTAAATAATATTGCACAGGCGAAACTCCAAGATTTTTTTTTGAAAATACTTGATTGCGCATGGAGAAGGACCGCTTAGTACATATCTTACACGCAAGCCGTAATTATACAATACATCACTCAGGATGTGCGTACACATTCCTGACATGTTATTTAGGCTAGTGCACTTCTCCGAGTTCCTACATGATGCGCACACAAACTACTTCTCACCGAACCTATATACATATAAACATATCATACAAGCTGGTACATTGCATGGCTGCTAGGCGCACTCAGTTGGAGGTGGTAAAAACTTCCCTCGGCCTGCCGAGGGTAAGACCCAGTGATGCTGGAGACTCAACCTCCTCCTCACTAATAGGCTCCAGGCGCGAAGTACTGGGTTGAGGAGCTGGTGTGGGCGCGGCAGGTGGTGCATCACTGACTAGAGTAGGAGCAATGACTTGGTCAAACTCTTCAGTGGTAGGCAGGCGGCGAGCGTTAGCAAAGATGGCAGGTGTATAGGATGCTGAGGACAAAACGTAAGTCAGTGGTGGTTCTGTATGGAGGAGCTCCCTCCTGTTGGCGGAATGGCCCTGAACTAAGTCCATACGAGCAGCCACAATGTCGTCCACGAGGTTATCAAAGGCTGCCTCAAGAGCTTTGAGATACTCAACCAACATTTCAATAGCCTCATCTCTCTCCCCCCTAGCGCAAGCGAACGCATAGTGACATGTGTACGGTACGTGGCATGGGAGGTAGCGGTAGCGACGAGCCTTCATCGAAGGAAGAGCATCCCGGAGACGAGCTATTGCCTCACGGGAAGCCATCTACATGGCATGCCTCTCCGTAGGCATGGCCCTCCCAACAAATCGGAAGCGGCGTGATTCAGAACGTCCTCCCTTGAATTGCACCGCGGCGTGGTGAATGGACACGCTGTCGCTGATCTTGTGCTGGTAGAGTGTGAACTCCGGACGAGCCGATGGCCCGATCGCGACCTTGGTGATGGAGACGAGAAGCTTGATAAACCCCTCAGGTACATTGGCAAACACCTGTGACTCACTATCGCTGCCAGCCATCTACAAAGGTAGACAAAAATTCCGAATAGTCAAAACATACAGTTATGATGACTAACAGAAAATTGCTACATTTGAAAAGTTAAAATAGCACTTATTACGCTAATAATCGATTAGCGGTCGCGCCTAGTGGCTTCCTACAGTCAGCCTGGCTCTGATACCAAGGTTGTCAGGACCGATTTTCCAATAAAATATTTATTGGAAAATCGACCATATTATCAGACCAGCATAGGAAAATCCTTCTTACTGGTAGACAAATCCTTGATACATAAATCCATAAGTACTAAATATTATACAGGGTTGAGCTGAGGCTGCTCAACAATTTATTACAAGCACGCCAATATTACACATAAAGGCGAATATGACACAAAGGGTATGGTGGCATAACAATTGACTCGTAATAAAAGTGGTGGTGGATATGTCACAGTGAAGTGGGTGGCATGATTCCAAAAATCTTACAGCTCATCAAGCGCCGGAGTGAGGCTTGATGAGTTTATTAAGGTAGCGGAAGCGTATATAATACAAGTGACCAACTCCAGGATCGCACGGGACTGACTGGGACTCCTCTAGGCGTCGGACTCGCTATCGTACTCTTCATCCATAAGAACGCCTTCGTCAACATCTGGCCAAATCAACAAGCCAGGTGAGTACTTTGAATGTACTCGCAAGACAGTTTGGACATAAGATATAACAAATGCAACATGATGCACATGAACAGACTAGTAATGCGCACTAAGATGATAAATTTGTACTGCATGTTAAATAAAAAGGAAGTCGGGCGGTAGTCCTCCCGAAATCCCAATAAAATAACTGAAGACCGATCAGGTGTCTGAAGCAACGCCTCGAAAGGTAAAATAAATTAACATGCCGCAGTCGGGCATCAGAGCGACACCACATAAAGGGCTTATATTAAAACGTAAATGACAACACGTGCCACAGTCAGACGTCTAAGCGACATCTCGAAAAGGGCTTATAATGAAAGTAAATAACAAGGATGCCATAGTCGGACGTCTGAGCGACATCACATAAACGGTTTATATCAAAAGTAAATAACAATAATGCCATAGTCAGATATCTGAGCGACATCACATAAAGGGCTTATATCAAAAGTAAATAACAACAATGTCACAGTCGGACGTCTGAGCGATATCACATAAATGGCTTATATCAAAAGTAAATAACAATAATGCCACAATCGGACGTCTGAGCGACATCACATAAATGGCTTATATCAAATCATTCAAATTCAAGTAGCTCATGAAGGTAACATCATCCCACAGAACTACTCGGTACATGATAATAAATGGGTTAGTCCATCCATAGGAATAACATTCAGCCGGGTTTACCACTCTCAATTTCACGCTTATACTCCGGAGACTGTCACTGAGGCTGACACTGAGACTGATACTGAGATTGACACTAATATGTTGATCAAAGTCCTTGACCATGGACATGGTTACTCGGATGGTTTTGACTTTGCAGAGTTTGTACTCTTTAACCACAGCCAACGGTTTTCGGTAGTCACAAAGGACTAGTTCCGCTTACGGTATTTTAGGAGAAACACATCTAACCAGTACACAACCATTCCACATTCCGCTGCCAGGAATCACCCTAGGCAACATTCAAGAAAAACTTTAAGACGGGGAGGCTACAACCTTGAATAGCATGGGATCAAATTTATATCGCGCGATCTAAGGGGTGCCCCCCTCTCGGTCCCAACCGGAAACACCCATGCCCCCTGACCGGATGACAGGCTTTAATCCAGGGCCATGGAACCCTCATTACGGCCCCTCTATTTGGTGCGTACAAGGAAAGAGGTTTGCAACTGACTAAACCACATTCTTTGCAGAAGACATGTGGCGGCACAAAAAGGGGACGAACGGGAATAAGACTTGGTCCACGTTAATACTGGAGTTAAACGGTTGACATAAAACTGGCATGCTTCAACAATACCAGCTTGCAACCTATCATGCCACTAGATGATCAGGTTATCTCACCATCTTATGGACACATCAAATTTCGAAGCTCACTTGCAACTTACTTTGCATGAAATATAACATTTACAATTGCTTATATAAACATGTCATGAGAAAACCACTCAAGCAATCATGAAAAACACTCATCATTTCAAAGGTTCAAACATGCTTGCCTGTTTCGGAGTAGTCAGAGTCTAGCTCGGTGAAGTTTGCGGCTCCGTCACTTCCTTCGCTATCTACGTTATAAATGTAATCGGATACTAATATAAATACCGTGCGTGCATAAAAATTGTTCCAAATATTTTTTCAAATAAATATGATAAAAAACTAGGTTGAAAAATAAAGAAGACAGAAAAAGAATTAGCTAAAAATCATCTTTTGTTTAAAAGTGATAAAGGTTTTAGTCCAGGGACTAATCTGTGATGAAACAGAAACTTTCCAGGGGCTAGTTTAGAAAAACAGAAAACGTTTCGGTTAGAAATACGCCGACCAAAAGGGAAACCGTACTTTGCCCGAAGGCGCTTTCAGAAAACATTTCAAATAAAAGAGGAGAAGCTGATGAGGGGGTCCCACCCGTCAGGTTTAAAAATTTAAACAGAGCACACCGGCGCCCGAGGATCGCGGTGGTTGCCGGCGTCGATCCATGGCGGGGTAGGGGAAACGGAATGTACCTACGGACTCACGGAGCTCTTCTGCGTCTGTGGATGGTGGAGTTGGTCGTCGGCGGGCACCACATCGACGGCGGCCTCCACTCCAGCGGATGGTGGTTCAGGCGGTGATGGATCTCACCGAGGAGGGCTGCAGACACCAAATTGGGGCTTGGGTCAGAAGAGTGGGTGCACTAGGAGTCTACTGGCATAGTTTGGGAAGTGGGGGTGCTCTCACCAGAGAGAATCTTGCCGGAGCCCGAAGCGGATCGGGGCGGCCGGAGTTGGGGAAGAAGGCCTCCGCGAGGTCCTTCTAGCGGCTGGTCGTGGTTCTGGTGAGGTGGAGGAGTGGTGTTGGCTCGAAGGCGAGGTCGGGGCCTCCATATATAGCAAGCCCGAGGCGGTTGCCGAGAACGGGATCACTCCGGCGAGCGATTACGGCGATGCAGTGGTCGGGCTGGAGGTTTACGTGACTGGGCATCTTCGTATTGGTCCATTGGCTCTATTCAACAGCTAATCCTGGTACAACTTGGGCGATACTCCAAGCCTTCGACGGAACGGCCTCACGGGCTCGTCGGCGGTAGAGAGTGCTCTCTGTGCCTCTCAGGCCATGGCGACAGTTTTGCAGTGCGCCCAGAGAAGAGGACGGCCATGCGGAGGCTCCTGGTGGTGTGGGCGGTGCTGGACGGCGCCGTTCCTCGCTAAGCTTTTCTGGCGGCCGCAGCGAGCGTTGCTGTCGCCGCTCACGGGGGCGATGCACCCCTGCCAGCTCACCGCTGACACTCGCACCCGTCCAGACGACCATGCGGCGCGGTGGATCAGAAGGAGGAACAGGGAGCATGGCACCACTGCAGTTACTGGTGAGATCGACGTGAAGCTCTGAAGAAAATGACACTGGCGACTGAACTAAACACTGAATTCTGAAACTTCACAGGAATAGTGCCGGCCACCTGTTCAATGAAATGATTTGAGCATGTGGAATTTTTTTCTTGTGCTGAAGCTTGGTGAGGTGATCTCTTGATGCATCTGGAGACTGTCTGAATTATCTCAGAATTTTTGGAAAAGAGAAAGAATGAAATTCACCAGAAATGGCAAATCTGGTCCAAACTTGCAGCAAGCAAATTTTGAAAAAATTGAACTGTGGACTAGCAGCTCTTGATGTATCTAGGTTGAGGGTACCAAGGAGTAGCTAGGGTAATTTACTTGGGATTAAAAGCTTAAGGAATCTGGTACTTCCTTTGTAAATCCCAAGAGTCCAAAAATAAATTACAGAAAAAGATTTGAGGTAAAAATAGAGAGAAATAAAATCAAAAGAGGTTGAAACTTGCTGGGATTGGATGCTTGACTTGACCCAAAGTGGGGAGGTGGGTTTTGGAAGAAAGTTTTCAACATAGGTCATGGCAAGAGAGTAATTTTTGAATGGGGAAGAAGAAAATCCAAAAATTATAGGAATCCTTTTTAATAAATAGGAATTGCAAAAACCTTCCAAAATTATTTGTGTTGAGCCAACACAAGATGAAAAATCTTCAAGACCAACAATGAAGGTTGGGAAGAACCCCCAAAAAAAACTTGTCATAAAAGAAACTTTTTGGGAAGGAGAGTCTTTGTAAAAAAATATTTAAACAACCTCCTTCCAATTAATTAAAGAATTTGATAAAAATCAAACCAAAATTTTTGGAGTGTTACAACACCTACCCCCTTAGGAAAAATCTCGTCCCCGAGATTTCAGCTGATCCTCAAATAGGTGTGGGTACTCCGTCTGAAGAAAATCCTCTCTTTCCCATGTTGCTTCATCCTCGGTGTGATTGCTCAAGCTTGAAGAACCTAATTGTTTTCTGACGGGTCTTCCTTTCGGACTCCTCCAATATTTTTATTGGACGTTCTGCGTAGGTGAGGTCTGGTTGCATGCCAATGTTCTCGTGAGATACATACTTTTCTGGGTTGCTTACACATTTCCTCAACTTTGAGACGTGGAACATGTCGTGGACGTCTGACAGTCCTTCGGGTAGGTCTAGCTGGTAGGCCACTGTGCCTCTTCATGCAATCACACAAAAGGGTCCAATAAACCATGGTGCTAGCTTTCCTTTAACTTTGAATTGTTGCAGGCCCCTCATAGGAGATACTCGTAGATACACATATTCACCGGGTTCAAAGCTGACTTCACGATGTTTTTTGTCGTAATAACTCTTTTGTCGACTCTGGGCTGTCTTGAGTCGATTCCTGATTAGTCTAACTTTTCCTCAGCTTCCCTGAGCATGTCGGGGCCGAAGATACAACTGTCTCCTATTTCTGACCAATTTAATGGGGTACGGCATCTTCGCCCATACAAGGCTTCAAAAGGTGCCATTTGTAGACTGGCCTGGTAACTGTTGTTGTATGCGAACTCGGCATATGACAAGCTTTCTTCCCAACTGGTTCCATTGGTGAGAACACATGCTCTCAGCATGTCCTCTAGAATTTGGTTCACACATTCAGTTTGTCCTCCAGTCAGGGGGTGGTATGCTGTACCGAATACTAGTTGAGTTCCCAGAGCTTGTTGTAAATGATCGCAAAATCTGGAGACGAATTGAGTGCCTCTGTCGGATATTATAGTCTTTGGAATTCCATGCAGACAAACTATACGAGAGAGGTAAAGTTTGGCAAGCTTCTGAGTGGTGTGGGTTGTCTTTACTGGGATGAAATGTGCCACCTTAGTTAATCTATCGGTGATGACCAATATGGCATCATTTCTGTGTCGTGTCCGAGGTAGTCCGACCATGAAATCCATTCCAATTTTGTCCTATTTCCACTGGTATCCTGTTTGGCTGTAATAGTCCTGCTGGTTTTTGGTGCTCGGCTTTAATGTGCTGACATGAATCACAACATGCAATGAATGTGGCTATATCCCTCTTCATACCGTGCCACTAAAATCTTTCCTGAATGTCCTTGTACATTTTGGTTCCTCCAGGGTGGATTGAATATGGAGCAGTGTGGCCTTCGGCTAGAATTTGCCATTTGAGGTCCTCTATATTTTGTACGCAAAGTCTGTCTCAGTACCATAATATTCCCTCATTGTCTATGACGAATTCTGAGGCCTTGCTCAGACTCAGTTTTCTTTTTATGCCTTCGATGCTGGGGTGTCCATGCTGAGCCTTCTTAATCTGTTCCATTAGGGTGGGCTGTATTTTCAAATTTGACACATTGCCTTCAGTGACCATCACCAAGTTGAGTTTGGTGAACTCCTGCTGAAATTCGGGTCTCAAGTTCTATAGACTGTCGTTGCCCGAGCTGGGATTTCGACTAAGAGCATCTGCCACTACATTCGCCTTTCCTGGATGATAGTGAATGCCAACATCATAATCTTTCACTAATTCCAACCAGCGCCGTTGTCATAAATTGAGTTCGGGTTGTGTGAAAATATATTTGAGGCTTTTATGGTCCGTATATATTTCACAACGATTCCCAAGCAAAAAGTGCCTCCACTCTTTGAGTGCATGAATGACCGCTGCCAATTCCAAGTCATGAGTAGGATAATTTTCTTCATGCTTTCATAGTTTCCTGGAAGCGTATGCGACTACTTTGCCTTCTTGCATTAGTATGCATCCGAGGCCCTTCTAGGATGCGTCACAATATACTTCAAAACTTTTGTGTATGTCTGGCACAACCAATACTGGTGCTGTTGTTAATTTCCTTTTGAGTTCTTCGAAACTTTCCTCGCAAGCTTCAGTCCATACAAATTTCTTATCCTTCTTGAGTAACTGTGTCATTGTTTTTGCTATGGTGGAGAACCCCTTAATAAACCTTCGGTAATCTCCAGCCATTCCCAGGAAACTTCGTACATCTGTTACATTGACTGGTGGTTTCCAGCCAAGTACGGCCTTGACTTTTTCTGGGTCCACAACAACACCTTCTTGGGTCAATACGTGGCCTAGAAAACCAACCTGTCTTAACCAAAATTCACATTAGCTGAATTTGGCGTATAATTTATGTTTCCTTAATTCTCCCAGTACAATTCTGAGATGTTCAGCATGTTCTTCTGGTGTCTTTTGTAGTTCAGACAATTTGGAATGTTGATGATATGGTTCACGGTGATTTCCCATATTGATAACATGGTTCATCATTTCTTGATGCTGCTGCTGGCTTTGCTCATATTGGCGGCACACTTGAGAAAATGCTGCTTCACTACCTTGCTGACTTGACTGCCCCTGTGTGAAATTGTTACTTGTCTGGGTACCATAATTTTCTTCCGGCGGACTTGGCATGGAACGAGTCCAGGGACGAGGCATTTTCCACTCTAGGGTATTTTGCAGAACTCATGAGAAAAACTGAGTGGCAAAATTAAATAATATTGCAAAGGCGAAACTCCAAGATTTTTTTATTTAAAATACTTGATTGCGCATGGAGAAGGACCGCTTAGTACATATCTTACACGCAAGCCGTAATTATACAATACATCACTCAAGATGTGCGTACACATTCCTGACATGTTATTTAGGCTAGTGCACTTCTCCGAGTTCCTACATGATGCGCACACAAACTACTTCTCACCGAACCTATATACATATAAACATATCATACAAGCTGGTACATTGCACGACTGCTAGGCGCACTCAGTTGGAGATGGTAAAAACTTCCCTCGGCCTGCCGAGGGTAAGACCCAGTGATGCTGGAGACTCAACCTCCTCCTCACTAATAGGCTCCAGGCGCGAAGTACTAGGTTGAGGAGCTGGTGTGGGCGCGGCAGGTGGTGCAGCACTGACTGGAGTAGGAGCAACGACTTGGTCAAACTCTTCAGTGGTAGGCAGGCGGCGAGCGTTAGCATAGATGGCAGGTGTATAGGATGCTGAGGACGAGACGTAAGTCAGTGGTGGTTCTGTATGGAGGAGCTCCCTCCTGTTGGCGGAATGGCCCTGAACTAAGTCCATACGAGCATCCACAATGTCGTCCATGAGGTTATCAAACGCTGCCTCAAGAGCTTTGAGATACTCAACCAACATTTCAATAGCCTCATCTCTCTCCCCCCTAGCGCAAGCGAACGCATAGTGACATGTGTACGGTACGTGGCATGGGAGGTAGCGGTAGCAACGAGCCTTCATCGAAGGAAGAGCATCCCGGAGACGAGCTATTACCTCACGGGAAGCCATCTACATGGCATGCCTCTCCGTAGGCATGGCCCTCCCAACAAATCGGAAGCGGCGTGATTCAGAACGTCCTCCCTTGAATTGCACCGCGGCCTGGTGAATGGACACGCTGTCACAGATCTTGTGCTGGTAGAGTGTGAACTCCGGACGAGCCGATGGCCCGATCGCGACCTTGGTGATGGAGACGAGAAGCTTGATAAACCCCTCAGGTACATTGGCAAATACCTGTGACTCACTGTCGCTGCCAGCCATCTACAAAGGTAGACAAAAATTCCGAATAGTCAAAACATAAAGTTATGATGACTAACAGAAAATTGCTACATTTGAAAAGTTAAAATAGCACTTATTACGCTAATAACCGATTAGCGGTCGCGCCTAGTGGCTTCCTACAGTCAGCCTGGCTCTGATACCAAGGTTGTCAGGACCGGTTTTCCAATAAAATATTTATTAGAAAATCGACCATATTATCAGACCATCATAGGAAAATCCTTCTTACTGGTAGACAAATCCTTGATACAGAAATCCAGAAGTACTAAATATTATACAGGGTTGAGCTGAGGCTGCTCAACAATTTATTACAAGCACGCCGATATTACACATAAAGGCGAATATGACACAAAGGGTATGGTGGCATAACTATTGACTCGTAATAAAAGTGGTGGTGGATATGTCACAGTGAAGTGGGTGACATGACTCCAAAAATCTTACAGCTCATCAAGCGGCGGAGTGAGGCTTGATGAGTTTATTAAGGTAGCGGAAGTGTATATAATACAAGTGACCAACTCCAGGATCGCACGGGACTGACTGGGACTCCTCTAGGCATCGGACTCGCTATCGTACTCTTCATCCATAAGAGCGCCTTCGTCAACATCTGTCCAAATCAACAAGCCAGGTGAGTACTTTGAATGTACTCGCAAGACAGTTTGGACATAAGATATAACAAATGCAACATGATGCACATGAACAGACTAGTAATGCGCACTAAGATGATAAATTTGTACTGCATGTTAAATAAAAAGGAAGTCGGGCGGTAGTCCTCCCGAAATCCCAATAAAATAACTGAAGACCGATCGGGTGTCTGAAGCGACGCCTCGAAAGGTAAAATAAATTAACAGGCCGCAGTCGGGCGTCAGAGCGACACCACATAAAGGGCTTATATTAAAACGTAAATGTCAGCACGTGCCACAGTCGGACGTCTAAGCGACATCTCGAAAAGGGCTTATAATGAAAGTAAATAACAAGGATGCCACAGTCGGACGTCTGAGCGACATCACATAAAGGGCTTATATCAAAAGTAAATAACAATAATGCCACAGTCAGATATCTGAGCGACATCACATAAAGGGCTTATATCAAAAGTAAATAACAACAATGCCACAGTCGGACGTCTGAGCGACATCACATAAAGGGCTTATATCAAAAGTAAATAACAATAATGCCACAACCAGACGTCTGAGCGACATCACATAAAGGGCTTATATCAAATCATTCAAATTCAAGTAGCTCATGAAGGTAACATCATCCCACAGAACTACTCGGTACATGATAATAAATGGGTTAGTCCATCCATAGGAATAACATTTAGCCGGGTTTACCACTCTCACTTTCACGCTTATACTCCGGAGACTGTCACTGAGGCTGACACTGAGACTGATACTGAGATTGACACTAATATGTTGATCAAAGTCCTTGACCATGGACATGGTTACTCAAATGGTTTTGACTCTGCAGAGTTTGTACTCTTTAACCACAACCAACGGTTTTCGGTAGTCACAAAGGACTAGTTCCGTTTACGGTATTTTAGGAGAAACACATCTAACCAGTACACACCCATTCCACATTTCGCTGCCAGGAATCACCCTAGGCAACGTTCAAGAAAAACTTTAAGACGGGGAGGCTACAACCTCGAATAGCATGGGATCAAATTTATATCGTGCGATCTAAGGGGTGCCCCCCTCTCGGTCCCAACCGGAAACACCCATGCCCCCTGACCGGATGACGGGCTTTAATCCAGGGCCATGGAACCATCATCACGGCCCCTCTATTTGGTGTGTACAAGGAAAGAGGTTTGCAACTGACTAAACCGCATTCTTTGCAGAAGACATGTGGCGGCACAAAAAGGGGACGAACGGGAATAAGACTTGGTCCATGTTAATACTGGAGTTAAACGGTTGACATAAAACTGGCATGCTTCAACAATACCAGCTTGCAACCTATCATGCCACCAGATGATCAGGTTATCTCACCATCTTATGGACACATCAAATTTCGAAGCTCACTTGCAGCTTACTTTGCATGAAATATAACATTTACAATTGCTTATATAAACATGTCATGAGAAAACCACTCAAGCAATCATGAAAAACACTCATCGTATCAAATATTTTTCAAATACTAGATAGTATTAACATGCTGATCATGCGCGCATAAAAATTGTTCCAAATATTTTTCAAATAAATATGATAAAAAACTAGATAGAAAAATAAAGAGGACAGAAAAAGAATCAGCTAAAAATCATCTTTTGTTTAAAAGTTATAAAGGTTTTAGTCTAGGGACTAATCTGTGATGAAACAGAAACTTTCCAAGGGCTAGTTTAGAAAAACAGAAAACGTTTCGGTTAGAAATACGCCGACCAAAAGGGAAAACATACTTTGCCCGAAGGCGCTTTCAGAAAAATTTCAAATAAAAGAGGAGAGGCTGACGAGGGGGTCCCACCCGTCAGGTTTAAAAATTTAAATAGAGCACACCGGCGCTCGAGGATCGCAGTGGTCGCCGGCGTCGATCCACGGCGGGGTAGGGGAAACGGAAAGTACCTATGGACTCACGGAGCTCTTCTGCGTCTGTGGGTGGTGGAGTTGGTCGTCGGCGGGCACCACATCGACGGCGGCCTCCACTCCGGCGGACAGTGGTTCAGGCGGTGATGGATCTCACCGAGGAGGCCTGCAGACACCAAATTGGGGCTTGGGTCAGAAGAGTGGGTGCACTAGGAGTCTACTGGCATAGTTTGGGAAGTGGGGGTGCTCTCACCAGAGAGAATCTTGCCGGAGCCCGAAGCGGATCGGGGCGGCCGGAGTTGGGGAAGAAGGCCTCCGCGAGGTCCTTCTAGCGGCTGGTCGTGGTTCTGGTGAGGTGGAGGAGTGGTGTTGGCTCGAAGGCGAGGTCGGGGCCTCCATATATAGCAGGCCCGAGGAGGTTGCCAAGAACGGGATCACTCCGGCGAGCGATTACGACGATGCAGTGGTCGGGCTGGAGGTTTACGTGACTGGGCATCTTCGTATTGGTCCACTGGCTCTATTCAACAGCTAATCCTGGTACAACTTGGGCGATACTCCAAGCCTTCGACGGAACGGCCTCACGGGCTCGTCGGTGGCAGAGAGCGTGCTCTGCGCCTCTCAGGCCATGGCGACAGTTTTGCAGTGCGCCCAGAGAAGAGGACGGCCACGCGGAGGCTCCTGGTGGTGTGGGCGGCGCTGGACGGTGCCGTTCCTCGCTGAGCTTCTCTAGCGGCCGCAGCGAGCGTTGCTATCGCCGCTCACGAGGGCGATGCATCCCTGCCAGCTCACTGCCGATGCTCACACCCATCCAAACGACCGTGCAGCATGGTGTATAAGAAGGAGGAATAGGGAGCATGGCGCCACTGCAGTTACTGGTGAGATCGACGTGAAGCTCTGAAGAAAACGACTGAACTAAACACTGAATTCTGAAACTTGACAGGAACAGTGTCGGCCACCTGTTCGATGAAATGGTTTGAGCATGTGGAAATTTTTTCTTGAGCTGAATCTTGGTGACGTGATCTCTTGATGCATCTAGAGACTGTCTGAATTATCTCAGAATTTTTGGAAAAGAGAAAGAATGAAATTCACCAAAAATGGCAAATCTGGTCCAAACTTGCAGCAAGCAAATTTTGAAAAATTTGAACTGTGGACTAGCAGCTCTTGATGGATTTAGGTTGAGGGTACCAAGGAGTAGCTAGGGTAATTTACTTGGGATTAAAAGCTCAAGGAATCTGGCACTTCCTTTGTAAATCCCAAGAGTCCAAAAATAAATTACAGAAAAAGATTTGAGGTAAAAATAGATAGAAATAAAATCAAAAGAGGTTGAAACTTGCTGGGATTGGATGCTTGACACCACCCAAAGTGGGGAGGTGGGTTTTGGAAGAAAGTTTTCAACATAGGTCATGGCAAGAGAGTAATTTTTGAATGGGAAAGAATAAAATCCAAAAATTATAGGAATCCTTTTTAATAAATATGAATTGCAAAAACCTTCCAAAATTATTTGTGTTGAGCCAACACAAGATGAAAAATCTTCAAGACCAACAATGAAGGTTGGGAAGAACCCCCAAAAAAAACTTGTCATAAAAGAAACTTTTTGGGAAGGAGAGTCTTTTTTTAAAAAAATAAACAATCTCCTTCCAATTAATTAAAGCATTTGATAAAAATGAAACCAATTTTTTTGGAGTGTTACAGAACATCACCACCAAGTGCCTCATGGATAAAGCCACCAACAAGGTAACCCCCAACATCAAAACCACCATCACTACTAATCCTTCCTTAATGGATTGCATTGATGAAAGTGAGGGGTCGAAGGAGGAAAAAAAATGAATTTGAGTCTTTTATGAGTAAGGTCAAGTGTAAATCCAAGAAGCACTTCGTTGCTCGCTTGGAACAACTTGGTGAAGACAATGACATGATCGAGGCTCATCAAGAAACCATCTCTAAGATGGAAGAGCATAGTCTTGACAATGCCGATGAGATATTGGATCTCTCTAATGCTCTTGAGGAAGAGCGTGGTCATTGTTTTGCTCTTGAGGAGTCACACAACAATGATCATGCTAAATTAAAGAAGTATCTTGATCATGCTCTTGTTGTATCTCGTGTGCTCAATTCCGAGAAGGCTAAACTTGGGGTTAACCATGCTAGACTCATGGAGGAGTTTGATGATAACCCACAAGTATAGGGGATCACAACTGTTTTCGAGGGTAGAGTATTCAACCCAAATTTATTGATTCGACACAAGGGGAGCCAAAGAATATTCTTAAGTATTAGCAGTTGAGTTGTCAATTCAACCACACCTGGATAACTTAGTATCTGCAGCAAAGTATTTAGTAGCAAAGTAGTATGGAAGTAATGATAACAATGATAAAAGTAACGGTAGCAGTTTTGTAGTGATTGTAACAGTAGCAACGATAAAGTAAATTAGCAAAGCACATTATGTGAAAAGCTCGTAGGCATTGGATCAATGATGGATAATTATGTCGGATGCGATTCCTCATGTAATAGTTATAACATAGGGTGACACAGAACTAGCTCCAATTCATCAATGTAATGTAGGCATGTATTCCGAATATAGTCATACATGCTTATGGAAAAGAACTTGCATGACATATTTTGTCCTACCCTCCCGTGGCAGCGGGGTCCTAATGGAAACTAAGGGATATTAAGGCCTCCTTTTAATAGAATACCAGACCAAAGCATTAACACATAGTGAATACATGAACTCCTCAAACTACGGTCATCACCGAGAAGTATCCCAATTATTGTCACTTCGGGGTTGTCGGATCATAACACGTAATAGGTGACTATAGACTCGCAAGATAGGATCAAGAACTCACATATATTCATGAACACATAATAGGTTCGTATCTAAAATCATGGCACTCGGGCCCTAGTGACAAGCATTAAGCATAGCAAAGTCATAGCAACATCAATCTCAGAACATAGTGGATACTAGGGATCAAACCCTAACAAAACTAACTTGATTACATGGTAATCTCATCTAACCCATCACCGTCCAGCAAGCCTACGATGGAATTACTCACACACGGCGGTGAGCATCATGAAATTGGTGATGGAGGATGGTTGATGATGATGACGGCGACGAATCCCCGTCTCTGGAGCCCCGAACGGACTCCAGATCAGCCCTCCTGAGGGAGATTAGGGCTTGGTGGCGGCTCCGTATGGTAAAGCATGATGAATCTTTCTCTTTGATTTTTTTCTCCGTGAAAGCAAATATATGGAGTTGGAGTTGAGGTCGGTGGACGTCCAGGGGACCCACGAGGCAGGGGGCGCGCCCCCCCACCCTCGTGGACAGGGTGTGGGCCCCCTGATGCTATTTCTTTCGCCAATATTTTTTATTAATTCTGAAAAGTTGCTCCATGGATTTCCAGGACATTCCGAGAACTTTTATTTCTGCACAAAAATAACACTATGGCAGTTCTGCTGAAAACTGCGTCAGTCCGGGTTAGTTCCATTCAAATCATGCAAGTTAGAGTCCAAAACAAGGGCAAAAGTGTTTGGAAAAGTAGATACGACGGAGACGTATCAACTCCCCCAAGCTTAAACCTTTGCTTGTCCTCAAGCAATTCAATTGACAAACTGAAAGTGATAAAGAAAAACTTTTACAAACTCTGTTTGCTCTTGTTGTAAATATGTAAAGCCAACATTCAAGTTTTCAGCAAAGATTATGAACTAACCATACTCACAGTAACACTTAGGTCTCATGTTTACTCATATCAATGGCATAATCAACTAGCGAGCAATAATAATAAAACTCGAATGACAACACTTTCTCAAAACAATCATAATATGATATAACAAGATGGTATCTTGCTAGCCCTTTCTGAGACCGCAAAACATAAATGCAGAGCACCTTTAAAGATCAAGGACTGACTAAACATTGTAATTCATGGTAAAAGAGATCCAGTAAAGTCATACCCAATATAAACTAATAGTAATGCATGCAAATGACAGTGTGCTCTCCAGCGGGTGGTTTTTAATAAGAGGGTGATGTCTCAACATAAAAGTAACTAGATAGGCCCTTCGCAGAGGGAAGCAGGGATTTGTAGAGGTGCCAGAGCTTGATTTTGAAATAAAGAGATAAATAACATTTTGAGCGGTATACTTTCACTATCAACATAACAACTATGAGATCTCGATATCTTCCGTGCTACACACATTATAGGCGGTTCCCAACAGAATGGTAAAGTTTATACCCCCCCACCACCAACAAGCATCAATCCATGGCTTGCCCGAAACAACGGGTGCCTCCAACTAGCAACAATCCTGGGGGAGTTTTGTTTAATTATATTGATTTACTTTGATCTTTCTGATCATGGGACCGGGCATCCCGGTTACCAGCCATTTTCTCGTGAATGAGGAGCGGAGTCCACTCCTCTTGAGAATAACCCGCCTAACATGGAAGATACAGACAGCCCTAGTTGATACATGAGCTGCTCGAGCATACAAAATAGAATTTCATTTGAAGGCTTGGAGTTTGGCACATACAAATTTACTTGGAACGGCAGGTAAATACCGCATATAGGAAGGTATTGTGGACTCATATGGAATAACTTTGGGGTTTATGGAGTTTGGATGCACAAGCAGTATTCCCGCTTAGTACAGGTGAAGGCTAGCAAAAGACTGGGAAGCGACCAACTGAGAGAGCGACAACAGTCATGAACATGCATTAAAATTAATCAACACCGAGTGCAAGCATGAGTAGGATATAATCCACCATGAACATAAATATCGTGAAGGCTATGTTTATTTTGTTTCAACTATTTTTATGCGTGAGCATGTGCCAAGTCGAGTCACTCAATTCATTTAAAGGAGGATACCACCCTATCATACCACATCAAAACCATTTTAATAGCATGTTGGCACGCAAGGTAAACCATTATAAACTCATAGCTAATTAAGCATAGCATACGCAACTATAATCTCTAATTGTCATGGCAAACATGTTTATTCATAATAGGCTAAATCAGGAACGATGAACTCATCATATTTACAAAAACAAGAGAGGTCGAGTTCATACCAGCTCCTCTCATCTCAATTAGTCCATCATATATTGTCATTATTGCCTTTCACTTGCACGACCGAACGATGTGTATAATAATAATAGTGCACGTGCATTGGACTAAGCTGGAATCTGCAAGCATTCAATTCAAGGGAGAAGACATGGTAATATGGGCTCTTGGTTAAATCAACAATCATGCATATGAGAGCCACTAAACATTTTCATTAAGGTCTTCTCCGCTCGACCCCCAAAGGAAAGGAAATATATAAAACTATTCACACGGGAAAGCTCCCAACAAGCAAAAGAAGAACAAGAAATCTTTTTGGGTTTTCTTTTAATTACTACTACAAGCATGGAAATTAAACTAACTATTTTTTATTTTTTTGTTTTTATTAAGGTTTATGAAACAGACAAGAAGAAAACTAGAAAAGAAATTAAACTAGCATGGATAATACAGTGAAAGAGTATGAGCACCGACAACTAGAATGAGTGTGTGAACATGAATGTAATGTCGGTGAGAAATATGTACTCCCCCAAGCTTAGACTTTTGGCCTAAGTTGGTCTATGGCCATGGCTAGCCTGAATGATATCCGAAGTTGTAACTGGGGTCATACTGAGATGCAGCAGCCAGTGCCTCTTGAGCTGCGGCATGGCGACGAGCTGCCTCCGCTCTCCTCTCATATTCGGTTGCCTCCTCCCTGGTTACAACATATCTTCTTTTTGCCTGGTAATCACAAAGGGCAGGAGCAAGGAGAGTAACATGGACAGAGCGACGTCTGTCAAAAATTAGTTGATACTGGAGGAATTGTTCATTCCCCACAAGAAAATGTTGACTAACCATAGCATTATAATCTAAATAAACGGGAGGCAACTCCCTGTCACCCTCACGTGGAGGTATACCAAGATAGTTAGCAACACTGGTCGCATAAATCCCTCCAAACAAATCTCCAGATAAACCATTATTATGCAACCTACGTGCAACAATTGCCCCTGCTACGTCTTGAGCTTGCGTTGGTTTTCCTTGAAGAGGAAAGGGTGATGCAACAATAGTAGCGTAAGTATTTCCCTCAGTTTTTGAGAACCAAGGTATCAATCTAGTGGAGGCTCCTCAAAAGTCCCACGCACCTACACAAACAAACAAAGAACTCGCAACCAACACAATAAAGGGGTTGTCAATCCCTTCACGACCACTTGCGAAAGTGAGATCTTATAGAGATAGTATGATAAGATAAATATATTTTTGGTATTTTATAATATAGATGCAAAAAGTAAAGATGCAAATAAAAGTAGATTGAAAGCAAATATGACAAAATATAGACCCGGGGGCCATAGGTTTCACTAGAGGCTTCTCTCAAGATAGCATAAGTATTCCGGTGGGTGAACGAATTTCTTTCGAGCAATTGATAGAAAAGCGAATAATTATGAGATTATCTAGGTATGATCATGTATATAGGCATCACGTCCGCAACAAGTAGACCGACTCCTGCCTGCATCTACTACTATTACTCCACACAACGACCGACTCCTGCCTGGATCTAGAGTATTAAGTTCATAAAGAACAGAGTAACACATTAAGCAAGATGACATGATGTAGAGGGATAAACTCATGCAATATGATATAAACCCCATCTTTTTATCCTCAATGGCAACAATACAATACGTGCCTTGCAACCCTTTCTGTCACTGGGTAAGGACACCGCAAGATTAAACCCAAAGCTACACACTTCTCCCATGGCAAGAAAGATCAATCTAATAGGCAAACCAAACTGATAATTCGAAGAGACTTGCAAAGATAACTCAATCATACATAAAAGAATTCAGAGGAGATTCAAATATTTCTCATAGATAAACTTGATCATAAACCCACAATTCATCGGATGTCGACAAACACACCGGAAAAAGAGTTTACATCGAATAGATCTCCACAAGAGAGGGGGAGAACATTGTATTGAGATCCAAAAAGAGAGAAGAAGCCATCTAGCTAATAACTATGGACCCGAAGGTCTGTGGTAAACTACTCACAACTCATCAGAGGGGCTATGGTGTTGATGTAGAAGCCCTCCGTGGTCCATTCCCCCTCCGGTGGAGCACCGACGAAGGCTACAAGATGGGATCTCACGGATACAGAAGGTTACGGTGGTGGAAATTGTGTTTCGTTGGCTTCCTGGATGTTTTCGGGGTACGTAGGCTTATATAGGAGGAAGAAGTACGTCGGAGGCTGCCCGAGGGGTCCACGAGATAGGAGGGCATGCCCTATAGGGGTGGGGGCGCCCTCCCCTCTCGTGGCCGCCTCGGCTGCTTCTTGACTTGCACTCCAAGTCCTCTGGATCACGTTCGTTCCAAAAATCACGCTCCCGAAGGTTTCATTCCATTTGGACTCCGTTTGATATTACTTTTCTTTGAAATACTGAAATAGGCAAAAAAACAGCAATACGGGCTGGGCCTCCGGTTAGTAGGTTAGTCCCAAAAATGATATAAATGTGTAAAATAAAGCCCATAAACATCCAAAGGGGGTAATATAATAGCATGGAATAATAAAAAAATATAGATACGTTGGATACGTATCAAGCATCCCTAACCTTAATTCCTGCTCGTCCTCGAGTAGGTAAATGATAAAAACAAAATTTTTGATGTGGAATGGTGCTACCTAGCATAATTCTCGATGTAATTTTCTTTATTGTGGCATGAATGTTCAGATCCAAATGATTCAAAATAAAAGTTCATATTGATAAAAGAAATAGTAACACTTCAAGCATACTAATCAAAGTAATCATGTCTTCTTCAAAATAACATGGCAAAAGAAAGTTCATCCCTACAAAATCATATAGTTAGGCTATGCTTCATTTTCGTCACACAATGATGTTCCCAACTTCTATACCCCCGTTGACAATCCAAGCAATTGTTTCATACTTAAATAATCTCAAACTTTTTCAACCTTCACGCAATACATGAGCGTGAGCCATGGATATAGCACTATGGGTGGAATAGAATATGATGATTGGGATTGTGTGGAGAAGACAAAAAAGGAGAAAGTCTCACATTGATGAGGATAATCAACGGGCTATGGAGATGCCCATCAATTGATGTCAACATGAGGAGTAGGGATTGCCATGGAACGGATGCACTAGAGCTATAAATGAATGCTCAACAAAAGAAAACTAGTGGGTGTGCATCCAACTTGCTTGCTCACGAAGACCTAGGGCATTTGAGGAAGCCCATCGTAGGAATATACAAGTCAAGTTCTATAATGAAAAATTCCCACTAGTATGAAAAAGACAACCTATGAGACTCACTATATGAAAAACATGGTGCTACTTTGAAGCACAAAATATGAGACTCACTACATGAATAACATGGTGCTACTTTGAAGCACAAGTGTGGAAAAAGAGATAGTAGCATTGCCCTTTTATTTATTTTCTTTTTCTTTTTTTTTCTTTTCTTTTTCTTTCTTTTTCTTTTTTTTCTTTTTTTGGGGCCTTTCTTTTTTTCTTTTGGCCTTTCTTTTTTTTCTCTTTGGGCAATGCTCTAATAATGATGATCATCACACTTTCATTAATTACAACATATGAATTACAACTCGAAACTAGAACAAGATATGACTCTATATGAATGCCTCGGCGGTGTACTGGGATGGTGAAATGAGTCAAGAGTGACATGTATGAAAAATAATGCGTGGTGGCTTTGCCACAAATATGATGTCAACTACATGATCATGCAATGGCAATATGACAAAAGTAAAGTATGTCATGATGATGATGAACGGAACGGTGGAAAGTTGCATGGCAATATATCTCGGAATGGCTATGGAAATGCCATAATAGGTAGGTATGGTGGCTGTTTTGAGGAAGATATAAGGAGGTTTATGTGTGATAGAGCGTATCATATCACGGGGTTTGGATGCACCGGCGAAGTTTGCACCAACTCTCAAGGTGAGAAAGGGTAATGCACGGTACCGAAGAGGCTAGCAATGGTGGAAAGGTAAAAGTGCGTATAATCCATGGACTCAACATTAGTCAAAAGAACTCATATACTTATTGCAAAAATTTAGAAGTCATCAAAAATAAAGCACTACTGGCATGCTCCTAGGGGGATAGATTGGTAGGAAAAGACCATCGCTCGTCCCCGACCGCCACTCATAAGGATGCACAAGCCAGGTACACTTCATGTTTCAAATTTGTTACACAACTTTAACCATATGTGCATGCTACGGGACTTGCTAACTTCAACACAAGCATTATTTAAATTCATAATCACCCAACTAGCATGACTTTAACATCACTACCTTCATATCTCAAAACAATTATCAAGTATCAAATTGATCATAGCATCCAATTCACTTCCTGTGATAGTTTTATTATACCCAACTTGGATGCTCATCATTCTAGGACCAAAATTGTAACCATAGAAAATACCATGCTGTTCTAAAAGACTCTCAAAATAATATAAGTGAAGCATGAGAGACTAACAATTGCTATAAAATCAAGCCACCCCCGTGCTCTAAAAGATATAAGTGAAGCACTAGAGCAAAAACTATCAAGCTCAAAAGATATAAGTGAAGCACACATAGCATATTATAATAAATTCTAATCAAATAGGCTTCTCCCAAAAGGTGTGTACAGCAAGGATTATTGTGGTAAACTAAAAAGAAAAGACTAATATAATACACGACGCTCCAAGCAAAACACATATCATGTGGCAAATAAAAATATAGCTCCAAGTAAAGTTACCAATGAACGAAGACGAAAGAGGGGATGCCTTCCCAGGGCATCCCCAAGCTTAGGATTGGCTATTCTTGAATATCTTGGGGTGCCATAATCATCCCCAAGCTTAGTCTCTAGCCACTCCTTGTTCCATAGTCCATAAAAGCTTTACCCAAAACTTGAAAACTTCACAACACAAAACTCAACAGGAAATCTTATAAGCTCCGTTAGTGAAAGAAAACAAAACCACCACATAAGGTACTATAATGAACTCATTCTTTATTTATTTTGGTGTTAAACCTACTGTATTCCAAGTTCTCTATGGTTCATACCCTTACATACTAGCCATAGATGCATCAAAATAAGCAAACAACACACGAAAAACAGAATCTGTCAAAAACAGAAAAGTCTGTAGGAATCTGTAACTAACGCAACCCTCTGGAACTCTAAAAACCTTACCAAAATAGGACGTACTGGAAAATTTCCTTATTGATCAGAAGCAAAAAGAATCAATGCAAAATCACGTTTATGTTATTTATTGATTTTTTTCTCGTGAGCGCAAAGTTTCTGTTTTTCGGCAGAATCAAATCAACTATCATCATAGGTTATCCTATAGGTTCTACTTGGCACAAACACTAATTAAAACATGAAAACACATCTAAACAGAAAGTAGGTGCAAACTTTATTACTAAACAGGAACAAAAACAAAAAACACAAAGAAAATTGGGTTGCCTCCCAACTAGCGCTATCGTTTAACGCCCCTAGCTAGGCATATAAGCGAAGATAGATCTAAGTAGTGTCATCTTTGGCACTTGATTCATACGTAGCCCGCATAATAAATTCATAAGGTAATTTGACTTTCTTTCTTGGAAAGTGCTCCATGCCTTTCTTTAATGGAAATTGGAATCTAATATTCCCTTCCTTCATATCAATAATCGCACCAATCGTTCTAAGAAAAGGTCTATCAAGAATAATAGGGCAAGAAAATTGCAATCTATATCAAGAACGATAAAAGCTACGGGCACCAAATTTCTATTTGAAACAATGAGAACATCATTGATCCTTCCCATTGGCTTTTTAATGGTGGAATACGCAAGGTGCAAATTTAAAGAGCAATCCTCAAGATCATGGAAATCTAAAATATCACATAAAGTTTTCGGAATCGTGGAAACACTAACACCCAAATCACACAAAGCAAAACACTCATGATCTTTAATTATAATCTTTATAGTAGGTTCCCACTAATCATTAAGTTTTCTAGGTATAGAAACTTCCAAATTAAGTTTTTCATCATAAGATTGCATCAAGGCATCAACGACATGTTTGGTAAAAGCTTTATTTTGACTATAAGCATGAGGAGAATTAACAACGGATTGCAACAAGGAAATACAACCTTCTAAAGAACAATTACCATAATCAAATTCCTTGAAATCCGAGATAGTGGGTTCAATACTATTTAAAGTCATGACCTCTCCAATCCCACTTTTACCAATTTTAGCATCAAGATCTAAAAACTCTGAATTATTGGGACGCCTTCTAAATAAAGTTGACTCATCTCCAGTCCCATTATTATCAAGATTCATATTGCAAAACAAAGATCTAATAGGATACACATCAATAACTTTAAGATCCTCATCATTAGTTTCATGGAAACTAGAAGAACATGCCTTTACAAAGCTATCTTTCTTAGCATGCAATCTAGCGGTTCTTTCCTTGCACTCGTCAATGGAAATTCTCATTGCTTTGAGAGACTCATCGATATCATGCTTAGGAGGAGAAGATCTAAGTTTAAGAGAATCAACATCAAGCGAAAGTCTATCAATGTTCCTAGCCAAATCATCAACTTTGAGCAATTTTTCTTCAAGCAAGGCATTAAAATTATTTTGAGAAATCATAAATTCTATGACACTATTCTCAAAATCAGAGGGCATCTTATTAAAATTACCATAAGAATTATTGTAGGAATTTCCATAATTATTAGAGGAATTACTAGGGAACGGTCTAGAATTAAAGTTTCCTCTATAAGCATTTTTACCGAAACTATTCCTACCAACAAAATTCACATCCATAGATTCATTATTATTCTCAATCAAAGTATACAAAGGCATATCATTGGGATCAAGAGGAGTATTTTTAGTAGCAAACAATTTCATAAGTTCATCCATCTTTCCACTCAAAACATTGATTTCTTCTATATCATGCACTTTTATACTAGAAGATCTTTCGGTGTGCCATTGAGAATAATTAGCCATAATATTATCAAGAAGTTTTGTAGCATCTCCTAACATGATTTCCATAAACGTGCCTCCCGCGGCCGAATCTAAGAGATTTCTAGAAGCAAAGTTCAAATCGGCATAAATTTTTGTATGATCATCCATAAATTCAAACCATGAGTAGGGCAATTGCGAATCATCAATTTCATTCTTTCCCAAGATTGGGCAACATGCTCATGATCAAGTTGTTTAAAATTCATCATATCGTTCCTAAGAGTGATAATCTTAGCGGGAGGAAAATACTTAGAGATAAAAGCATCTTTGCACTTGTTCCAAGAATCAATACTATTTTTAGGCAAAGACGAAAACCAAACTTTAGCACAATCTCTAAGTGAAAACGGAAATAACTTCAATTTAACAATATCATTATCCGTATCTTTCTTCTTTTGCATATCACACAAATCAACAAAGTTGTTTAGATGAGTAGTGGCATCTTCACTAGGAAGGCCGGTGAATTGATCTTTCATAACAAGATTCAACAAAGCAGTATTGATTTAACAAGACTCAACATCATTGAGAGGGGCAATCGGAGTACTAAGGAAATCATTATTATTGGTATTCGAGAAATCACACAATTTGGTATTATCTTGCACCATGGCAACAAGTAATCCAACACACAAGCAAACAGAAAAAGGCAAGCGAAAAGTGAGGAGAAGATTGGGAAAGAGAGGGCAAATAAAACGACAAGGGTGAAGTGGGGGAGAGGAAAACGAGAGGCAAATGGCAAATAATGTAAATGCGAGGGAGATGAGTTTGTGATGGGTACTTGGTATGTCTTGACTTGAGCGAAGACCTCCCCGGCAACGGCGCCAGAAATCCTTCTTGCTACGTCTTGACCTTGCGTTGGTTTTCCTTGAAGAGGAAAGGGTGATGCAGCAATAGTAGCGTAAGTATTTCCCTCAGTTTTTAAGAACCAAGGTATCAATCCAGTAGGAGGCTCCTCAAAAGTCCCACACACCTACACAAACAAACAAAGAACTCGCAACCAACGCAATAAAGGGGTTGTCAATGCCTTCACGGCCACTTGCGAAAGTGAGATCTCATAGAGATAGTATGATAAGATAAATATATTTTTGGTATTTTATAATATACATGCAAAAAATAAAGATGCAAATAAAAGTAGATTGAAAGCAAATATGATAAAAGATAGACCCGGGGGGCATAGGTTTCACTAGAGGCTTCTCTCAAGATAGCATAAGTATTACGGTGGGTGAACGAATTACTGTCGAGCAATTGATAGAAAAGCGAATAATTATGAGATTATCTAGGTATGATCATGTATATAGGCATCACGTCTGCAACAAGTAGACCGACTCCTGCCTGCATCTACTACTATTACTCCACACATCGGCCGACTCCTGCCTGCATCTAGATTATTAAGTTCATAAAGAACAGAGTAACGCATTAAGCAAGATGACATGATGTAGAGGGAAACTCATGCAATATGATATAAACCCCATCTTTTTATCCTCGATGGCAACAATACAATACATGCCTTGCAACCCTTTCTGTCACTGGGTAAGGACACCACAAGATTGAACCCAAAGCTAAGCACTTCTCCCATGGCAAGAAATATCAATCTAGTAGGCCAAACCAAACTGATAATTCGAAGAGACTTGCAAAGATAACTCAATCATACATAAAAGAATTCAGAGGAGATTCAAATATTTCTCATAGATAAACTTGATCATAAACCCACAATTCATCGGATCTCGACAAACACACCGCAAAAAGAGTTTACATCGAATAGATCTCCACAAGAGAGGGGGAGAACATTGTATTGACATCCAAAAAGAGAGAAGTAGCAATCTAGCTAATAGCTATGGACCTGAAGGTCTGTGGTAAACTACTCACAACTCATTGGAGGGGCTATGGTGTTGATGTAGAAGCCCTCCATGGTCGATTCCCCCTCCGGTGGAGCACCGACGAAGGCTCCAAGATGGGATCTCGCGGATACAGAAGGTTACTGTGGTGGAAATTGTGTTTCGTTGGCTCCCTGGATGTTTTCGGGGTACATAGGCTTATATAGGAGGAAGAAGTACGTCGGTGGCCGCCCGAGGGGCTCACGAGATAGGGGGTGCGCCCTATAGGGGTGGGCGCGCCCTCCCCTCTCATGGCCGCCTTGGCTGCTTCTTGACTTCCACTCCAAGTCCTCTGGATCACGATCGTTCCAAAAATCACGCTCCCGAAGGTTTCATTCCGTTTGGACTCCGTTTGATATTCCTTTTCTTCGAAATACCGAAATAGGCAAAAAAACAGCAATACAGGCTGGGCCTCCGGTTAGTAGGTTAGTCCCAAAAATGATATAAATGTGTAAAATAAAGCCCATAAACATCCAAAGGGGTAATATAATAGCATGGAACAATCAAAAATTATAGATATGTTGGAGATGTATCACCCCCAAGTTATAATCTTTATTACCTAATACAACACTCTTGAGGACACAAATATCAGGAACACACATGTGACATGCTTCAACTTTACCATTAATGCGTCTACCAATGAAGAGAGCAAAATAATGTATAGCAGGAAAGTGAATGCTCCCTATGGTAGCTTCTGCTATATCTCTAGATTCTCCCACAGTGATACTAGCAAGAAAATCTTTATATTCAGATTTACGGGGTTCATTAACACTACCCCACTGTGGGAGTTTGCAAGTAGTAGTAAAATCTTCTAGGTTCATGGACACTTTGAGAATTACGCGAAGATGAAAATTTAAACCTTCTCACAAATGAATCAGGCAAATAGTGGTACTGAGGACACTTATCTTGCATGAAGTCCTCAAGATTGGCATTACACACATATGCATCAAATTCATCTTTGATGCCTGCATTGACCATAAACTCTTCGGAAGGCCATTCACAAGGCCGCACATCAGCTTCCCTTGGTGGTTCATCGTCTTGCTCATGCATAGCGCGCCTGGGTCCTTGCTTTCTTGAAGAACCACATTGGTACATTTTCCTAGACATATTTCTTCCTTTGAAAAATTTCTGAAATTTTTAGTAACTTCAAAATAAAATTGAATCAACCTCAATAAAACTGATAGCAACTACTCCCTCAAGTGCCTAGAGCCTATATCATGCATTAGAATTACTTGGGACCTCATAAATTTGACATGCAAGCTCAAGAACAGTGTCACCTAGGCAGCAAAAATTTGCAATGAATAAAGCACTAGAACAAAAACTAATTGGACCATTGGAGGAGTCACATACCAAGGAACAATCTCCCAAAGCAGTTTTGTGAATGGAGCTTTGAGCAAGGAGATCAAAAGTCGCAGCAAAACGAGTTAGAACTTGTGCTTGAGATGGGTGAGGATTTTTTTTGGAAGGAAGATGGAGTGTGTGGGTGTAGGAATAATTAGAGGGGGCCCACCATGGGCCCATGAGGCAGGGGGCATGCCTAGTAAGGGTGGGCGCGCCCTGGACCCTCGTGGCCAGGTGCTTGCCCCCCTGCTGTGTTCTCAGTGCCTAAAATCCTCAAATATTCCATAAAAAATCATACTAAATTGGCAGGGCATTTGGAGAACTTTTATTTTTGGGATATTTTTTATTGCATGGATAATTCAGAAAACAGACAGATAATACTATTTTTACTTATTTAATCTAAATAATAGAAAGTAAAAGGAAGGTACAGAAGGTTGTGCCTTCTAGTTTCATCCATCTCATGATCATCAAAAAGAATCCACTAACAAGGTTGATCAAGTCTTGTTAACAAACTCATTCCGAATAACATGGAATCGGAGAAATTTTGAATAACACTAGGTTACCTCAACGGGGATATGAACATCCCCAATAATAAGAATATCATATTTTTTATTGATAGTAGGAAGAGGAAATTCAAAACCTCCAATAATGATAGTTGGAACTTTTCCAATAGAATTGATGCAATGAACTTGAGGTTGTTTCCGTGGAAAGTGTACCGTATGCTCATTACCATTAACATGAAAAGTGATATTGCCTTTGTTGCAATCAATAACATCCCCTGTAGTATGCAAAAAGGGTCTACCAAGGATAATCGACATACTATCGCCCTCGGGAATATCAAGAATAACAAAGTCCGTTAAGATAGTGACATTTGCAGCAACAACAGGCACATCCTCACAAATACCGACAGGTATTGTAGTTGATTTGTCAGCCATTTTCATAGATATTTCAGTAGGTGTCAACTTATTCAATTCAAGTCGATGATATAAAGAGAGAGGCATAACACTAACACCGGCTCCAAGATCACATAAAGCAGTTTTAACATAGTTTCTTTTAATGGAGCATGGTATAGTTGGTACTCCTGGATCTCCAAGTTTCTTAGGTATTCCACCCTTAAAAGTGCAATTAGCAAGCATGGTGGAAATTTCAGCTTTCGGTATCTTTCTTTTATTTGTCATGATATCCTTCATATATTTATCATAAGGATTTACTTTAAGCATACCAGTTAAGCGCATACGTAAGAAGATAGGTCTAATCATTTCAACAAAATGCTCAAAATCCTCATCATATTTTTTCTTGGATGGCTTAGGAGGAAAAGGCATGGGTTTCAGAACCCATGGTTCTCTTTCTTTACCGTGCTTCCTAGCAACAAAGTCTCTTTTATCATAACGTTGATTCTTTGATTGTGGGTTATCAAGATCAACAGCAGGTTCAATCTCTACATCATTATTATTGCTAGGTTGAGCATCAACATGAACATTATCACTAGGTTCATGTTCATCACCAGATTGTGTTTCAGCAACAGAAATAGAAATATCATTGGGATTCTCAGGTGTGTCTATAACAGGTTCACTAGAAGCATGCAAAGTCCTATCATTTTTCTTTTTCTTCTTTTTAGAAGGACTAGGTGCATCTAAATTATTTCTCTGAGAATCTTGCTCAATTCTCTTAGGGTGGCCTTAAGGATACAAAGGTTCCTGAGTCATTCTACCAGTTCTAGTAGCCACTCTAACATCAAAATCATGTTTATTATTCAATTCATCGAGCAAATCATTTTGAGCTTTAAGTACCCTTTTTGCTCGAGTGGCAACCATAGAAGCATATTTACTAATGAGTTTAAGTTCACCTTTAACTCTAGCCATATAATCACTCAAGCGTCCAATCATGTCAGCATTACTCTTTAATTCTCTACCAACATAAGAATTAAAACTTTCTTGTCTAGCCATAAAGTCATAAAATTCATCTAAACATTGGCTAGGAAACTTAGTAGACGGAATTTCAACTTTATCATATCTTTAGAGAGAATTTACCTTTACTACCTGTGTCGGGTTATTAAGACCATGTGTTTCTTCAATAGGTGGTATATTAAGACCATGTATCTCTTCAATAGGAGGTAAATTCTTAACATCTTCAGCTTTAATAACTTTTTCTTTCATAGATTTCTTTGCCTCTTGCATATCTTCAGGACTGGGAAATAGAACACCCCTCTTCTTCGGAGTTGGTTTAGGAGTTGGCTTAATTGGCTCAGGAATTGGCTCTGGAAGAGTCCAATTATTTTCATTAGTCAACATATTATTCAATAGTAATTCAGCTTGGTCGACTGTTCTTTCCCTGAAAACACAACCAGCACAACTATCCAAGTGGTCCTTGGAAGCATCGGTTAGTCCATTATAAAAGATATCAAGTATTTCATTTTTCTTAAGAGGATGATCAGGCAAAGCATTAAGTAATCGGAGAAGCCTCCCCCAAGCTTGTGGGAGACTCTCTTCTTCGATTTGAACAAAATTATATATTTCCCTTAAGGCATCTTGTTTCTTATGAGCAGGGAAATATTTAGCAGAGAAGTAATGAATCATATCTTGGGGACTACACACACAACCAGGATGAAGAGAATTAAACCAAGTTTTAGCATCAGCCTTTAATGAGAATGGAAATATCTTAAGGATATAGTAGTAGCAAGATTTCTCATCATTAGTGAACAGGGTGGCTATATCATTTAACTTAGTCAGATGTGCCACAACAGTTTCAGATTCATAGCCATAAAAAGGATCAGATTCAACCAAAGTAATAATCTCAGGATCGACATAGAATTCATAATCCTTATCAGTAACAAAGATAGGTGAAGTAGCAAAAGCAGGGTCATATTTCATTCTAGCATTTAGAGATTTTTGTTTCCATTTTGCTAATAACTTCTTAAGATCAGATCTATCATTGTAAGCAAGAAAATCTCTAGCAGTTTCTTCATCCATAACATAACCCTCAGGAACAATATGCAATTCATACTTAGAGGGAGAACCTTCATCATCACTATCTTCAATAATTTCATTCTCTCTAGCCCTAGCAAGTTGTTCATTAAGAAATTCACCTAATAGCATAGTAGTTTCAAGCACAAAAGTAGTTTCATCATAAGTATCATGCATAGTAGAAGTGGCATCATCAATAACATGTGACATATCAGAATTAATAGCACAAGCAGGTTTAGGTGTCGCAAGCTTACTCATAACAGAAGGAGAATCCAGTGCAGAGCTAGATGACAGTTCCTTACCTCCCCTCGTAGTTGAGGGTTAATCTTAGTTCTTTCGTCTTTCAAGTTCTTCATAGTGACCGGCAGATATAAATACCAAGTGACTCAAAGAATAGAGCTACGCTCCCCGGCAACAGCGCCATAAAATAGTCTTGATAACCCACAAGTATAGGGGATCACAACAGTTTTCGAGGGTAGAGTATTGAACCCAAATTTATTGATTCGACACAAGGGGAGCCAAAGAATATTCTTAAGTATTAGCAGTTGAGTTGTCAATTCAACCACACCTGGATAACTTAGTATCTGCAGCAAAGTATTTAGTAGCAAAGTAGTATGGAAGTAACGGTAACAGTGATAAAAGTAACGGTAGCAGTTTTGTAGTGATTGTAATAGTAGCAACAGTAAAGTAAATAAGCAAAGAACAATATGTGAAAAGCTCGTAGGCATTGGATCAGTGATGGATAATTATGTCAGATGCGATTCCTCATGTAATAGTTATAACATAGGGTGACACAGAACTAGCTCCAATTCATCAATGTAATGTAGGCATGTATTCCGAATATAGTCATACATGCTTATGGAAAAGAACTTGCATGACATCTTTTGTTCTACCCTCCCGTGGCAGCGGGGTCCTAATGGAAACTAAGGGATATTAAGGCCTCCTTTTAATAGAGTACCAGACCAAAGCATTAACACATAGTGAATACATGAACTCCTCAAACTACGGTCATCACCGAGAAGTATCCCGATTATTGTCACTTCGGGGTTGTCGGATCATAACATGTAATAAGTGACTATAGACTTGCAAGATAGGCTCAAGAACTAACATATATTCATGAAAACATAATAGGTTCAGATCTGAAATCATGGCACTCGGGCCCTAGTGACAAGCATTAAGCATAAAAAAGTCATAGCAACACCAATCTCAGAACATAGTGGATACTAGGGATCAAACCCTAACAAAACTAACTTGATTACATGGTAAATCTCATCTAACCCATCACCGTACAGCAAGCCTACGATGGAATTACTCATGCACGGCGGTGAGCTTCATGAAATTGGTGATGGAGGATGGTTGATGATGACGACGGCGATGAATACCCCTCTCCGGAGGCCCGAACGGACTCCAGATTAGCCCCCCGAGAGAGATTAGGGCTTGGCGGTGGCTCCGTATTGTAAAACACAATGAATCTTTCTCTCTGATTTTTTTCTCCGCGAAAGCAAATATATGGAGTTGGAGTTGAGGTCAGCGGACGTCCAGGGGGCCCACGAGGCATGGGGCGCGCCCAGGGGGAGGGGGCGCACCCCTCACCCTTGTGGACAGGGTGTGGCCCCCCTGACGCTATTTATTTCGCCAATATTTTTTATTAATTCTGAAAAGTTGCTCCGTGGGTTTCCAGGACATTCCGAGAACTTTTATTTCTGCACAAAAATAACACCATCACAGTTCTGCTGAAAACAATGTGAGTCCGGGTTAGTTCCATTCAAATCATGCAGGTTAGAGTCCAAAACAAGGGCAAAAGTGTTTGGAAAAGTAGATACGACAGAGACGTATCATTTGAGATACTAACCAAGGAGCTAACCAAGTGAAGCTAACCAAGGAGGAAGCCACATTTCCTCATATGGTTTTAATTTATAATGCAAATGCTACTAACCCGTGTTGTAAGCATGTGTATCTTGTGGAGGAGAATGCCAAGTTCAAAGAGCAACTTGAGAAAGGCCTTGTGTCATGCATACAAGGAGAGAAGAACCTCAACGACCTTTTGAGCAATCGAAAGGAAGTTGTGGCCAAGGAGGGGATTGGGTTTGCACCCAAGTCCAAGAAGAAGAAGAAGAAGAATGACAAGACCACACAACCTACTCCTCTCAAGCAAACCTTTGTGAAGGAGGGAGAGGGTACTCCAAAGGAGAAGAAGAACAACATGAAAGGTGGCGGTGTCAAGAAGGGCAATACCACTCCTTCCAATAAAACCGGCGATTTTAACCCTTCTTATGTGTTATGTCGTGCTAGTGATGGGCATGTTTATGCCAAATTTGTTGGTTCTTCTTATGAGTACATTGAATGGTCTATTTGGGTTCCTAAGACCCTTGTTGCTAACATCAAAGGACCCATTACAAAATGGGTACCTAAAACCAAGCATTGATCTCTTGTAGGTGTTTGCTTCCGGTGGGGGACCATGTTGCTCGATAGTGGAGCCACAAATCATATGACTGGAAGCAAGGACTTGGTGGTGGACGTGCATAAAGTTTCATTTATGCCCACCAATGTCGAATGGGGTGACGCTTCATCTTGTAAGGTATTGGGGCTTGGCAAGGTTGTCATTTCTCATGATCTCACGATCGAGAAATTCATGCTTGTTGAGTCCCTTGCATACAACTTACTTTCTGTTAGTCAACTTGCACTCATGGGCTTTGCCACTTTCTTTGATATTGATACTGTGGCCCTCTTGTGGAGCAAGACTCTTAAAGTAGCCTTTGTTGGGCATGTCGAGAATGGTCTTTATGTGATTAACTTTTCGGAGCGACCCACTAAGACCGCAACATGCCTAATGGCTAAAGTTGATGTGGGATGGCTTTGGCATCGCCGTTTAGCCCACGTCAATATGAAATCTTTGCAAAGTCTTCTCAAGGAGGACCATGTCCATGGACTAACAAATGTTAGTTTTGCCAAAGATCGTGCTTGCAGTGCTTGTAACAAAGGAAAGCTACATGAGAAGGCTCACCCTCCCATGACTATCATCTACTCGAAGAGGCCCTTGGAGCTCCTTCACTTGGATCTCTTTGGGCCTCCATCCTTTGATAGTATTGGGGGTAGAAAGTATTGCTTGGTGATTGTGGATGATTATTCAAGATACACTTGGGTATGTTTCTACAAGAGGAAGAGTGAGACCCAACAAACCGTCATCGAATTTGCAAATGAATCTCAACGTTAACATAATGCAAAGATCTTGACAATAAGAAGTGACAACGGCACCGAGTTCAAGAACTACACCTTGGATGAGTTTCTTAGTGATGAGGGGATCAAGCATCAATATTCCCAACCTTACACCCCTCAACAAAATGGTGTAGCAGAGAGGAAGAACCGGACGTTAATGGACGCGGCAGGGACCATGATGGTGGAGTTCAAGTCTCCCTACAACTTTTGGGCCGAAGCCATCAACACCGCTTGTCATGCATCCAATCGGCTCTATCTCCGAAAAGGCTTGAACAAGACTTCGTATGAGATACTCACCGGTAACAAGCCCAACCTCAAGTACTTCCGGGTGTTCGGTTGTAAGTGTTTCATTCTCATGAAAGGTGTTCGTTTGTCCAAATTTGAGGCTAGAGCTCATGAGGGCATATTTGTTGGTTATGCTACAAACTCTCATGCTTACCGTGTCCTCAACAAGTCCACAGGACTCATTGAGGAGACGTGTAACATGGAGTTTGATGAGAATAACGACTCCCAAGTGGAGCAAAGTGTTACTTGTGATGTAGGTGATAAAATTCCTCCCCAAGCCACAAGAAGAATGGGTGTTGGTCATATCCTACCCATTGAGGAACCCCTTGTGGCCGAAGGAGAAGTACAATGTTCCACTCAAGTGGAACCATCACCAACCCAAGACCCACACGCTTCCGAAGAACAAAGTGAAGGCTCTCAATCATGTGAACAAGATCAAGGGAAAGATCAATCTCAAGATGGTGGTGAACCACCAAGTGATGCCCAAGGTCAAGTTCCTCCCCCCGAGCAAGTTCGAGTTCAAGAGCAAGCTCAAGATCAAGAACAGGCTCAAGATCAAGAACAACGTCAAGATGACGCTCAAGATGATCAAGTTACTGCTCCTCAACTCTCTCTTGAGGAGGAATTAGAGCGTCGTGCCACCAAGATTGCATCCAAGCTCACTACCGAAGATCATCTCATGAAGAATGTGCTTGGAAGCTTAAGAAAGGGGGTAAGCACTCATAGACAATTAGCAAACTATTGTGAACATCATGCGTTTGTTTCTTATGTTGAACCCCAAAAGGTCTATGAGGCGCTCGAGGATCCGGATTGGCTCAATGTCATGCATGAAGAACTCAACAACTTCGAGCACAACAAGGTGTGGATATTGGTGCCAAGGCCAAGGGGAACCATAATGTCATTGGAACCAAGTGGATATTCAAGAACAAGCAAGATGCTCATGGGACTATTGAGGGAGTCCTGGATTAGGGGGTGTCCGGATAGCCGAACTATCACCATTGGCCGGACTCCTAGACTATGAAGATACAAGATTGAAGACTTCGTCCCGTGTCCGGATGGGGCTTTCCTTGGCGTGGAAGGCAAGCTTGGCGATACGGATATGTAGATCTCCTACCATTGTAACCGACTCTGTGTAACCCTAACCCTCTCCGGTGTCTATATAAACCGAAGGGTTTTAGTCCGTAGGACAAACAACAATGATACCATAGGCTAGCTTCTAGGGTTTAGCCTCTCTGATCTCGTGGTAGATCTACTCTTGTACTACCCATATCATCAATATTAATCAAGCAGGAGTAGGGTTTTACCTCCACAGAGAGGGCCCGAACCTGGGTAAAAACATCGTGTCCCTTGTCTCCTGTTACCATCCGCCTAGACGCATAGTTCGGGAACCCCTACCTGAGATCCGCCGGTTTTGACACCGACATTGGTGCTTTCATTGAGAGTTCCTCTATGTCGTAACCTTTAGGCCTGATGGCTCCTTCGATCACCAACAACGACGCGGTCCAAGGTGAAACTTTTCTCCCTGGACAGATCTTCGTATTCGGCGGCTTCGCACTGCGGGCCAATTCACTTGGCCATCTGGAGCAGATCGAAAGCTACGCCCCTGGCCATCAGGTCAGATTTGGGAGTTTGAACTACACGGCTGACATCCGCGGAGACTTGATCTTCGACGGATTCGAGCCACAGCCAAGCGCGCCGCACTGTCTCGATGGGTATGATCTAGCTCTACCGCCGAACAGCATCCTGGAGGCCGCACCAGCGTCCACTCCAACCCTTAGCTCGGAGCTGACTTCGTCGATCGAGGACGAGTGGTTGGACACCGCCTCGGGGGCTACGATCACTATGGCGATTGAGCCGAACACCATCCCTGTCCTTTGCAAAGCCCGTGACTCTAAGGTACCGGACTCCTCTCCGGACTCCGAACCTCCCGCACCCCTGCCAATCGAATCCGATTGGGCACCGGTTATGGAGTTCACTGCCACGGACATCTTTCAACACTCGCCCTTTGGCGACATCCTAAATTTTCTAAAGTCTCTCTCTTTATCAGGAGAGCCCTGGCTGGACTATGGTCGGGAAGGCTGGGATGCGGACGACGAAGAAATTCAACGCCCGCCCACCACCCACTTCATAGCCACAGTCGAAAGTTTAAACGACGTGCTTAATTTCGATTCCGATGACATCGACGGTATGGACGACGATGTAGGAGATAACCACGAACCAGCACCTATAGGGTACTGGACAGCCACCCCATCTCACGATGTATACATGGTGGATACACCTAAAGGAAGTGATAACGTGGAACAACGGGACACTGCGAAGGATAAACCCCTCGAAAAGCAATCAAGACGACGATGAAAACGCCACACAAAATCCCACCTCGACAAAAACAGCGAGCAGACAGACCCAGCCGTAGAGCAGGTCGAACCGATGGATGACGAACACGCCATTGTACAACCGTCCGAACAGGACAACTTGGATAAGCAACCCGTCCCCGGCGAAGATAACAGTCCGGACGATATCACACCAGACAAATTGTTGGAGCAGAAGAACCTCCACAAAAGGCTCGTCGCCACTGCACGTAGCCTGAAAAAGCAGAAGCGGAAGCTCAAAACAGCGGAAGATGCACTCAGAATTAGATGGAGCAAAGTACTCAACATCGTAGACAAATACGGCGACAGACACCAAACAAAGAGCTACCCAAAGCGTAAACTACTGCCTGAATTCGTTGAAGAGGCCTTAGAGCACCCACAATCAAAGAACAAAGAGGCCGCCCGATCGGATAGACAACCACACGACAAGCATATAGCAGCAAGCGGCACCGCACACAAATCGGCACACGATCCGCATAAGGATTGGCGTCAAAAGGATGGCCCAGTTAGATCCATCTACGGGCCAAGAAAGCAAGCTCTTCTAAGCAATGCAACGCGCCAAATATCCGGATACCACGGCACACCCAAATATAGGGGAGCTGCACACCCCCTATGTTTTACCGATGAGGTGCTAGATCATGAATTCCCAGCAGGATTTAAACCCGTAAACATAGAGGCATACGATGGAACAACAGACCCAGGAGTCTTGATAGAGGATTACATCCTCCACATACACATGGCTAGAGGAGATGATCTCCACGCCATAAAATACTTACCCCTCAAGCTCAAAGGGCCAGCATGGCACTGGCATAAAAGCCTCCCTGAAAATACCATTGGAAGTTGGGAGGAGCTCGAGGATGCTTTTCGGGCAAATTTTCAAGGGACTTATGTCCGCCCTCCGGATGCAGATGATTTAAGTCACATAACTCAACAATCCGGAGAATTCGCCCACAAATTCTGGAATAGGTTCCTCACAAAAAAGAATCAAATAGTCGACTGTCCGGACGCCGAAGCCTTAGTAGCTTTCAAACACAACGTCCAAGACGAATGGCTCGCCAGGCACCTTGGCCAGGAAAAGCCAAGAATAATGGCCGCACTAACAAGCCTCACGACCCGCTTTTGCACGAGAGAGGATAGTTGGCTGGCAAGACGTAATACCAGCGACCCAAGTACATCCAAAGTCAGGGATGGAAACGGGAAACCACAACGCAGCAAGGACCAGCGCCGGACAAGGAGAAACAGTCCGAAGAGCACGACAGTCAACGCCGGATTCGAAAGCTCTCGGCAGAATCATAAAAAACTGCCCCTCAAGGATAACAGCCACGAGCTATCCAACTTAAACAAAATCTTGGACAAGATATGCCAAATCCATAGTACCCCCGGGAAGTCTGCAAATCATACCCACAGAGACTGTTGGGTCTTCAAGCAGTCCGGCAAACTCAACGCCGGACACAAGGGGCTCGACACACCAAGTGAAGACGATGACGAACCCCACAAGCAGAGCACCAGAAAACAAAAGAATTTCCCACAAGAAGTCAAAACAGTAAACTCACTTCAAGTGACAAAAGGGAATATTAGAACGGCGCCCACAGAAATATGCGCCGCACGGCCTATCCCAGCGGAGTCCCGACATTGGTTGTCAAAACCAATCACCTTCGACCATCAGGATTTCCCAGGACGTATCCGGAACGCAGGATGGACTGCCCTGATATTAGATCCTATAATCGACAGACTCCAATTCACAGAAGTCCTAATGGACGGCGGTAGTGATCTAAACCTGCTATATCAGGACACAATCAGCAAAATGAAGATAGACCCAACCAAAATTCGCCACAGCAACACCTCCTTCAAGGGTGTAATGCAAGGACTATATGCCCATTGCACGGGCTCCCTACTGCTAGAAGTTGTGTTCGGCTCACCCGACAACTTTCGACGTGAAAAGTTAACCTTCCATATCGTCCCATTCAAAAGTAGTTATCAGGCACTATTTGGACGTGAAGCTTTCGCCCACTTTAACGCAATACCGCATTATGCATCTCTTACACTTAAAATGCCCGGTCCACGCGGCATCATCTCATTAAAGGGAAATATCAGGTGTCACTCGAGCACGGAAGAACGTGAGACTGCCTGGACAGTCACACACTAATCCGGCCCCGCTCAACCAAGCACCTGAACAGGCCCTTCGGACCCCGGACACGGCTAGACGAGTCCGGCGTAATCATACGAAGGCCTACTAACCGCACACCCCCGTACAAGGGGCTGCATGCACGTACAAACAAGAGACAATAAAGCTCAATTTTATTCACTTTTCGAATCGTACTCCTTTTATTTAAATATAAAGTACATTTTTTCACACGATCTTCCTTCAGCTAAGTTCTTCTCTTTTACAGATGAACACCGTGCTACACCCGCCCAGGATACGGCACAACGGAGACACAGGCACAGACGTGTAGTAGGGACCCATTGCAAGGATTCTTTTCAGATTAAGACCCTGCGTAAACCTTTTTTACTGTCTCTTGTTGATACACATCCCCCGGTTTCTTGCTATAACCGAGGAGGAGGCTGGCGTTTTGGCATCGGCCGCGTCAGTAATTTTTGCATGTACCTGGACACCAGGGGATTAGGGCATTGTTTTGCCCGTTTTCATAAAGACCGAATACCTTAGAGAGTGTTCGGCGTCTCGAGTTAGGCCCTATATGCATCAGCTCTGAATCATGTCTTTGGTCAATTGTTGGGTTTGCCCGGCTCCTGTGTTTTGCTGCCTTATGTTCCGTTTTATCTGCTAACGTGGCACCAGGAGAACTACTGCGATTGTGCCCCGGTTCGGCCTGGCGAGCACCTCAGTAGAGAAAGCCGAAAACTGACTGTCATGATATAGCGTGAGACTGGTCAACCACTCGATGACCCACAGGAATGTTTAGAATTCATCCACATTAACGAAGGACCGTTTCCCGGCCAGGCACATACGCGCCCCGAATTCGGGAGAGCGCGGTGCCCCTAGGGGCTATATAGTAGCCCCACCATCGAACTCCCATGGCTAAGTGAAAGTGATCAAGCATTATAGTCCGGTTGCCTAGTTTGCTACGCTATCACCTCCTTTACAGGACCAAGACGTTGGATAAAGTGTGAAAATGCGCTTTTTTGCAAACACCCCCGCACTATGTGCGTGGGGGCTGAAGCCAAGGACTGCCATCTTTCAGGTTATATACACATATACATTAAATGGCCGAACATGAGGTACTTTACTACTTGAACGCACAAGTATGAAAAGCCTTTATATTATATTGAAACATTGTTTCACAAATCATACATGTCATTTGAACATAATATCCTTCGAGCACTGCGTCTCTATTAAACGAGCGCCCTGCAGGACTTCCTCAAAGTAGTGCTGGCAGGTACTCGGCTTCTGTCCGAATCATGGGACGCAATGTCGGTGGCATTCATCTCTGCCCAGTACGTCTTGACACGGGCGAGAGCCATCCGCGCACCCTCTATGCATGCTGACCGCTTCATTGCACTAATATGCGGCACCACACCAAGGAACTGCTGCACCAAGCCAAAATAACTCTTCGGCTCGGGCCTTTTTGGCCACAAATGAGTCACCACAGACTTCATGGCAAGTCCGGACAACCTATTCAGCTCAGCCCATTCAGCCAAACGATCGGTCAATGGAGGCGGACGCTCTGGACTGTGGAACTGCGACCAAAACAGCTCTTCCATTCTGTGATCCTTTTGGCCTCGGAAGTGTTCGGCCGCATCCGCGGCACTCGCCGCCAAATCCAGATAAGCATCCTCCGCACCCCACAACTGGCCCAACTGAGCATACTTGGGATCCATGAATTTCCTCCACAGCAGAAAAGGCTTTCCAGCCACAATATCTTCGGCCTGACGTAGCTCCTCTTTCATAGCTCTCATTGCAGAGCGAGCATCCTTGGCCTCAGCAGCGGCCTTCTTCAGGTCCTCTTGTTCCGCTCGACCTTCTTTTTCAAGAAGCTTGCAACGGTCGACAACATTCTTCAACCTTACAGCCATCTCGGCCATTTCTTTCTTGCTTCGACAGTGAGCAGCCTGTTCGGCTTTCAGCTCTTCGGCCGCTTTTAAAGCAGCCGCATCACTTTTTCGGGCTTGCTCCTTGGTTCGGGCGAGTTCCGCCCGGGGGGATCTCCATATCAGCGGCACCATCTGCGTCAAGCATACAAGTTGTAAGGCACAGACATTAAGCTACCTTACCGGGTGTCCGCAAAGAAGCTGCATACCTTGTGACTCGTCAAGCCGCTTATTGACAAGCGCGATGTCAGACTCCGCCACGTCAAGTTGCCGCTGTAGTTCAGCAAATTCATCAGTCCGGCTAGCCACCGGACGCCTCGCCACCTACATAGGAAGAGCGCATATTTTACCTGGGATTATGATCCTCAGCGCGCTGTCATACTTGACAACACACCGCGTCTCAGGGGCTACTATCTATACAGGGCGCATTCTACATGCCAAAGTATTAGAAGGTACATCATTTTGCGTACCTCAAAACCCGTCAGTAAACTTATGACGGCTTCATGCAATCCGCTTCCAGCGGATGAAATCCTTTCAATCACCGTACCCATTAGCGCTCGGTGATCTTCCGAGATAGACGCTCCCCCGAGCAGATCTTTCAGCTCCTCCGATCATACACCAGTCGGTGCCGGACTCGTCCTATGGGCTTCTTCGAAGGCCGAACGCGGAGGGCTTTGAGGGGACATACGACTGCCTTCGGGCCCCACCGGATTCGGAGAAACCCTCCGCGACGACTCCTCAGGGTCGTCCGCCTCGCATGACGGCATGGCAGGTGGAGGCGTTTCGCTCTCCATCATCTCCGGATCAAGATCCCCCGAAGACGAGCTGTGCTGAGAAGGGCTGAGATCCGAACTACAAAAAAAAACTTCAGTTATCTTCAGGAATAAAACAAGGATGTCTCTCATTTTAAGAAGACGCCCCTCTTTACTTACGGCTCGTTGGAGGGCTGTTCTCCTTGGGGAGATAGTGCGGCTGGGGCAGCTCCCGGCGCAGGACCCTCTGGCGAGGACTTCTTCCCCCGCTTCGAGGCCTTGGTCTCCGGATCTTCAGAAGCGGTCCTCTTCTCCCCTGTAGGGAGGGATTCTCGGTCCCTCCCTTCTTGATAAACTCCTTCGCGGAGGCAGTAGCTCCTTTGTTCCCCCCTTCGCCTCCTTCAAAAGGCGCAACCTCTAGCATCCTGGTTAACACGGGATCCGACATGGTCTCAGGGAGGGGGGCCGGACACCAGATCAGTTTTGCTTTCGCTATCCACTCCTGTTCAAAAGACAGCTCTCTTAAAGGCGAGTTTATGATAGATGTACGGTAGCATGTCCAGGTGCAGGGCTACTTACTGGAGTATCCGGGCAATTGCAGCTTAGACCTGCGTCCTCGGTTAGTTCCGGACACGTTGCTTGTGATCCGAAGAACAGTTGATACATCTCCACGGGTGCTACACCCATGAAATGTTGGAGAGCTCGTGGTCCCTCCGGATTGAACCCCCACAGGTGGAGGGGGTGACGTTTGCAGGGCAGGGTGCGACGAATCAGCATGACATGCGCTACTACGACCAGATTGATCTCCCTCTCTAGGAGGTCTCGAATGCGATCCTGCAACAAGGGCACGTCCTTGGACGCCCCCCAGTCGAACCCTTTGTTGACCCATGATGCCAGCCGCAGTGGAGGACCCGAGCGAAAGGCAGGAGGCGCCACCTATCTGGTGCCCCTGGGAGCGGTGATATAAAACCACTCTTGTTGCCATAATCCAAGCTCCTCTTGAAAAGAGCCCTCGGGCCATGGAGCATCGACATTCTTGCTTATAACAGCCCCTCCGCACTCTGCCAGCTGCCCCCTGATCATCTTCGGTTCCACTTTGAAGGTTTTGAGCCACAACCCGAAGTGAGGGGTAATGCGGAGGAAGTCTTCGCATAAAACAATAAACGATGAGATGTGGAGGATGGACTCCGGATCCAAGTCATGAAATTCAAGCCCATAATAAAACATGAGCCCCCTCACGAAGGGGTCCATCGGGAAGCCTAAACCCCGAAGGAAGTGAGACACGAACACCACGCTCTCACTAGGCTTGGGAGTGGGAATGACCTGCCCTTGGGCAGGCAGCCTATGCGGAATTTCGCCGGTTAGATACCGGGCGTCTCTCAGCTTTAGCACGTCTTCTTCCGTGACGGAGGAAGGCATCCACCGGCCTTGCAGGTCAGAGCCGGACATCCTCGGTGGTCCGAAGCGCCTGAATCTAGAGCTTTGGGTGTTGGAACTCGAGGCGAGGGGCGGATTTGATTGAGATTGAAAGAAAGGAGCAGGCCTCGGTCTCGTTATAAAGAGGTTGAATACCAAGAGCCCTCCCCATGACCATTCGGGACTCGCCCTCGATAGAGGAGGCGCGCCAACGGACATGACTGGGTTACCCACGCCCATATTAATGAGAATCCCGGAATAAGGGGACACGATCTCTGCTTTGACAAGACGTGCCAAGGAAACCGCCTCGCTAAACACGCTGAGGTGGGACAGTAAAAACGATTCCAGTAAAGGCTTGGCCGTGATGTGACGTCACGCTGTAAAATACGTCAGCAGATTGAATTTGTGTAAAGATTATTCTCTCTACGGTGGTATGTGGAACTTGTTTTGCAGAGCCGGACACTATCCTTGTGTTCAAAATCTTCTATGAAGTATTCGGAAGAGGAACCCGCCTTGCAATGCCGAAGACAATATGCGCGCCGGAATGGTCGTCATTGAAGCCTGGTTTAGGGGCTACTAAGGGAGTCCTGGATTAGGGGGTGACGGATAGCCGAACTATCACCATTGGCCGGACTCCTAGACTATGAAGATACAAGATTGAAGACTTCGTCCCGTGTCCGGATGGGACTTTCCTTGGCGTGGAAGGCAAGCTTGGCGATACGGATATGTAGATCTCCTACCATTGTAACCGACTCTGTGTAACCCTAACCCTCTCCGGTGTCTATATAAACCGAAGGGTTTTAGTCCATAGGACGAACAACAATGATACCATAGGCTAGCTTCTAGGGTTTAGCCTCTCTGATCTCGTGGTAGATCTACTCTTGTACTACCCATATCATCAATATTAATCAAGTAGGAGTAGGGTTTTACCTCCACTGAGAGGGCTCGAACCTGGGTAAAAACATCGTGTCCCTTGTCTCCTGTTACCATCCGCCTAGACGCACAGTTCGGGAACCCCTACCCGAGATCCGCCGGTTTTGACACCGACAACTATCGTTCACAACAAGGCTCGTTTGGTAGCACAAGGCTACTCCCAAGTTGAGGGTATCGACTACGATGAAACCTTTGCTTCCATTGCTCGCCTTAAATCTATTCGTTTGTTGATTGCTTATGCTTCGCATCATAACTTCAAGTTGCAACAAATGGATGTGAAGAGTGCTTTTCTTAATTGTCCTATTAATGAGTTGGTGTATGTCAAACAACCCCCGGGGTTTGAGGATCCCAGGTTCCCCAATCATGTGTACCAACTCGATAAGGCACTCTATGGACTTAAGCAAGCCCCACGTGTGTGGTATGAGCACCTTACCGAGTTGTTGCAAGATGTGGGTTTGAAATTGGGAAAACCAAACCCACTCTTTTTACTAATAAGTTTAAAGGGGAGTTTTTTGTATGCCAACTATATGTTGATGATATTATCTTTGGTTATCCCAACAAAGCTTTCAATGAGGAGTTTGTCGCTCTCATGACCTCGAAGTTCAAGATGTCCATGATGGGAGAGTTGAAGATCTTTCTCGGGTTTGAGATCAAACAAAGAAGAGAAGGAACCTTCATCAACCAAGCCAAATACACTCAAGACATGCTCGAGAGATTCAAGCTAAGTGATGTCAAGCCGGCTTCCACTCCAATGCCCGTCAAATGCCAACTTGACATTGATCCCAATGGTAAAGTGGTGGATCAAAAGGAATATCGTTCCATGATTGGATCCTTGCTTTACCTTTGTGCATCTAGACCGAATATCATGTTGAGTGTGAGAATTTGTGCACGGTTTCAAGCCGCACCGAAGGAAAGCCACTATTTGGCGGTCAAGCAAATCTTTCGACATTTGGCTCATACCCTAAACTTTGGCTTATGTTACCCAAGAGGAGCTAACTTCAACCTTATGGGCTATTCGAACTCGGATTGGGCAGGAGACAAAGTGGATAGGAAGTTAACTTCAGGAGGGTGCCAATTTCTCGGTTGCTCTTTGGTGAGTTGGTCTTCTAAGAAGCAAAGTTGTGTGTCTCTCTCATCCACCGAAGCGGAGTATGTGGCCGCCGGTAGTTGTTGTGCTCAACTTCTATGGATGATGCAAACTTTAAAGGATTACAGTGTCATTTGTGACAAAGTGCCTCTTTGGTGTGACAATGAAAGTGCCATCAAGATCTCTCTCAACCCGATGCAACACTTCAAGATGAAGCATATTGAGATTCGGTATCACTTCATCCGGGATCACATTAGGCGAGGGGAGATCGAGCTCAAGTATGGCAACACTCATGATAATCTTGCAGATATTTTCACAAAGCCCTTGAATGAAGCAAGATTTCGCGAGTTAAGGCATGAGCTAAATATCATTGATTTGAGCAATGTGGCTTGAACCTTTGCACACCCCACCATACTCATCTTGATGTCTTGTTTAGGTGTAGGCATGGACATAGGGGGAGTTTTGTTCTCTCAATGAACTCTCCCTCCCCCCATTATGCATAAATTGATCAACTCTTTCACATTAGCCATTTTTGATGGTACTTGTGCTTCAAAGACGAGTTTTGGTCATGGGCCCAAGGATAATTCTTCGCGGTGCCATACCAATTGACTCAAACATAGGTGGCTCTAGCCACCGCCCTCTCTCCTTGAGAGGCTTTGGTTTGCGTTTGGTCCTCGTTGTCTTTTGCCTTCCTGTAAGCCATGTTTGTGTTTGAGTTGCCTCTTGAGTGCTCCTGTGCGTGTCCGGTTGCTTGTAGTGTGCATTGCAAAGGCCGTGTTCTTCTGTTGTTGTCGAAACTTGCACTTTCTTGGGCATACAGTACTAGCGTGGCTAGCCAAGGTACTATCGCAGGAGGTGGGTGGCATCTGTGCTTGCGCAGCTACAACCCCGACATGGTACTACCGCTACCAGCATGACATTAATTTACTGCCGCTGGATGAGCGATACTACTGCCCTGTGTGCGGTACTCCCGCCCAGGCGGTACTACCGCGATGACCCGCGGTACTACCACGCTGTCGAAAGCACGTGTGGGTTAAGAGCGGGCAGGGGGAATTCCAACTCCCCCATACCGATTCATCTCTTCCCCTCATTTCGTCTCTCTCTCTCTCTCCTGCCCAAGAATGGCGCCGGAGGACCTCGCCGGATCTCCACCTCTGGCCGCTCTCCTTGCATTCCGACCGGTGGGATCGATCCCCACCCCGCCCTCTTGCCATGGAACCCGGTATCTCCCTTAGTCCCTCTCTCTTTGCCCCGTTGTTGTGCTTCTAGGTTTTGGGAGATGCATGTATAGTTCTTGTGATTTTTGGCTAAATCTTTGCAAGAGGAGAGTGTTGGAGAGTGCTAGTGCGGTAGAGATGCTATTTGGTATGATGCAACAGTGTAATTTTGATCAACAGTAGTACCGATCTACTTTTACGGATGTTCCTAGATTCGTTCTTGCCTGTTCTTGCGAGATGTTGTTCCGTGCAGTACTACCGCTCCAGGGGGAGCGGTACTATCGCTTGCTCGTGCGAGAACCGCCCCGTGCGGTACTACTGCTCCGCTGGAGCAGTACTACCGCCCGGTGCATGGAAGTAGAATTTTACTTCCGCTCCAGGCATGGTACTACCGTGCCATCCCAACACTATGCTACCGCGGCTAGAGCAGATGTAAAGTTTTACGTCCGCATCCTGGCCCGGTACTACTGTTAAGTTAATAATTACTCTGTTTTGTCCTCCCAATCTCATTTTTTCTTGTTTCGTTTGGTTTTGGCCTTGGTCTTTGCAATAATCTTCTCGCTCTTCTCGTGTGTTTGGGCTTGTGTGTCTTAGGTGGTGGCTCTAGTTCCGATGCAAGGTGCTCGAATCCCAGCCGTGACACAAGCTCCAAGCGGCTTCGCAACCAAGAAGTTCCTGAGGGCAATAGTGCCCCGCAACGCCGTGTCAAGCACATAGCTAACAAGCTCAAGGAGCCAACTGTCGGCATGGATGAAATGCCTCAAGTGGAGTTTCTGATTTGAAGAAAGCTCAACCCCATGTCGATCCTACAGAACTCAGCAGGGGCAATGATTTGTTTTGGACTAAGCAGCAGATTCTCATCTTCTTAGATGTGATCAAGGGAAAGAAGAACACCTATGTGCCAGTTCAGTGGATTGACATGGACTATCTGAAGAAGAACCATGGATTCTTTGGTGAGGCTCTAGATTTGGTGGAGCAATTTGGCATTGAGGACATCATCACCTTCCATCTTGACTTTTACCCGGAGCTGGTGGCTTAGTTCTTTGCTTCTATCCACTTCCACACGGATGAGAAGCGGACCATGACTTGGATGACGAATGGCAAGAGGATGTATGCTGGGTGGAAGGAGTTCATGGCTATGTTGAGCATTCGTGAAAAGGGGCTTGATGTGCCCGTTGGTGCCCGCCCACATGCCAACCCAGAGTTTGCAAACAAGGACAAGCTTCAACCTTTTTTTGTTGAGAAGACCCTTCCCAGTGGCAAGAAGTCCTTTGTGCTGAATCCGTTTCTTGACATCATGCACAAGATCTTCCGCAACTCACTTTTTCCTTGCATCGGTGACAAGGACAAGGTGCACTCCTACATCATGGGCATGATGCTCATGTGTGAGGAAGTGCGTCGCCATGAGGCTGAGCCTCTTGATGTCTCTCATATCATGTGGAGTGAGCTTCATATTGCGGTGTTCCATCGGAAGGTGCCCATCTATGGCCCCTACTTGTTCCTCTTGATCTCGAAGACTTGGGAGAAGCTCTTTCCGGATGAAGAGTTCCTTGCTCCTGCTGTCCCACAAGTATATGGGGTCAATGTAGCCTTCTCGATAAGTAAGAGTGTCGAACCCAACGAGGAGCAGAAGGAAATGACAAGTGGTTCTCAGCAAGATATTGTCTGCAAGTGCTAAAATTGTAAGTAGCGGATTAGTTTGATAGCAAGATAATTTGTAACGAGCAAGTAACAAAAGTAGTAGCAAACGTGTAGCAAGGTAGCCCAATCCTTTTGAGGCAAAGGACATGCCAAAATGGTTTCTTATGATAAGCAAAGTGTTCTTGAGGGTACATGAGAATTCCATCTAGTCACTTTCATCATGTTGGCTTAATTTGTGTTCTTACTTGAACAAGCCTCCTACTTATGATTAACCCTCTCACAAGCATCCATAACTACGAGAAAAGTATTAAGAATAAATTCTAACCATACCATTAAACTTTTGGATCCAATCGGTCCCTTACAGAATTGTGCGTAAACTGGGGTTTAAGCTTCTGTCACTCTCGCAACCCACCATCTAATAAGTAATCCACAATGCATTCCCTTAGGCCCAAATATGGTGAAGTGTCATGTAGTCGATGTTCACATGACACCACTAAGAGAATGGCAACATACATATCATCAAAATATCGAACACATCACAAGTTCACATGATTACTTGCAACATGATTTCTCCCGTGACCTCAAGAACGAAAGTAACTACTCACAAATGATAAACATGCTCAAGATCAGAGAGGTATTAAATAGCATAATGGATCTGAACATATAATCTTCCACCAAATAAACCATATAGTAATCAACTACAATGTAATCAACACTACTAGTCACCCACAAGCACCATTCTATAGTTTTGATACAAAGATTGAACACAAGAGATGAACTAGGATTTGAGAGGAGTTGGTGCTGTGAAGATGTTGATGAAGATAGCCCTCCCCGAGATGGGAGAGTTGTTGGTGATGATGATGATGATTTCCCCCTCCGGGAGGGAAGTTCCCCCGGAGGAATCGCTCCATCGGAGGGCAAAAGTGCTCCTGCCCAAGTTCCGCCTTGAAGCGGTGGCGCTTTGTCCCGAATGTCCTCCTCTGATTTTTTCTAGGTCAAAATGACTTATATACTAGATGATGGGCACTAGAGGTGGGCCGAGGAGGGCAACACCCACCAGGGCCTGCCTGGGCCTCCTGGTGCGCCCAGGTGGGTTGTGCTCACCTGGTGGCCCTCCTCTGGTACTTATTTGCTCCAATATTTATTAAATATTTCATAAAAATTCCTCGGGAAGTTTCAGCTCATTTGGAGTTGTGTAGAATAGGTAGCTTGACGTAGCTTTTTCAAGTCCAGATTTCCAGCTGCCGGAATTCTCCCCCTTGGTGCATACCTTGCATATTATGAGGGAAAAGGCATTAGAATTACTCCAAAAACATTATTATACAATAAAACAACATGAATAACAGTTGGAAAACATGATGCAAAATGGACGTATCAACTCCCCCAAGCTTAGACCTCGCTTGTCCTCAAGCAAAAACCGAAATCGAAAAACATGTCCACATGCTTAGAGAGAGAGGTGTCGATAAAAACAAAAATACGGACATAGCAGCACGATGTGACTTATTATAACAACAACAAAGTTTAATATAAAAAATTTATCATAGAAATTTTATCATAGACTTCTCATGAACAAGTGACAATTCATCACAACATCAAAGTATAAAGCATAAACTCTATTGGAAACTGACAAACTATGTTCTTAGTCAACTTTGCAACTGCAATTCATCATCTTTTCAGGAAGGATCACGTATCGGAGCCTTTAGGCAAGTCTACATACTCAACCATCATTTAGTCTTCTATGATTGCTAACACTCAGCGCATACACATGAGCAAAATGTTTCAACCGAACAAAATGAAAGATAGGGGCTTATAGTTTCGCCTCCCAACACACTCACCTGAAGGGTTATGCCAACAATAATAACGTATGCCACCCATATTCAACTGGACATATGTTCCCAGATCTTTCCTCACCACATGATGCTTGCCAAAGGAGAAAAATAGATGGAATAGAGAGAAAAACTTTGACTCTTGCATGAAAGTAAATACATGAAAGTAAAAGATAGGCCCTTCACAGAGGGAAGTAGAGGTTTCCATGCGCTTTTGTTTGTATGCTCAGCCCCTTAGTGCAAGAGAACGTCACATTATATTGCCCCTTGTGATGGCAACCTTTATTATGCAGTCTGTCACTTTTATTCTTCACCATCACAAGTTCGTACAACGCTCAATTTTCCCTTACACTAAATGATCTCACATTTTTATAAGCAATTTTTATTGCCCTTTTTGCACCGATGACAACTTACTTGAAGGATCTTACTCAATCCATAGGTAGGTATGGTGGACTCTCAAACAAGATAGGGTTTAAGGGTTTTGGATGCACAAGTAGTATCTCTACTTAGTGCGGAGTTTTTGGCTAGCAAAGATAGGGGCAAGCACCACATGTTGAAGGATCTATGACAATATAACTTCTATGTGAATATGAACAAACATAAA